>NW_010232997.1:0-35805 GCF_000690775.1 Eurypyga helias | reverse complement strand
CCCCCCCCCCCCCCTCCCAAACTGGCATAAATCTGAATTTTCATAAGTCTGATAAGAGACCTAATTGCATAATTTTCCTTATAACATTATGCAGTGAGTGCCGTTGCTATAGTTAACGGTTTTCTTCGCAGGCTGTGTTTTCAGGTGCTTCGTATGTCCCTCACAAATTACTTTGTTAACGGGAAATGCTCTGATTTATCCCTGTAAAAGGTTGCTGCTTTTGGAAATCTTATTCAAATTACACAGGACAATTTTAAAATTGCTGCGATGCAGTAACAGAATGTGCATGTATTGGGAAAAGCAGAAAAAAGGCTTTTGCGTGGAAGAATTCTTTCCAGGTACTGCTTCTGTGCAGACTGGACACAAGTTTTCATTTTAAGTATTAAAACTTGTCATGCCTGTGGTCTCCAGTGGAGAATGTGTCACTTGCAAGATAAGAGGGCACAGTCAAATTTAAAAGAAAATGGAAAGAGCGGCGTGATAAGTAGACGGAAGGCAGCAGGCTGTTCGCGTTTAGTACCCCGTTCTTTCCAGCCAAATAGATGTAATGTATTTGTGGTAGGTCTAGAGAGCCACACAGCCTAGTGATAACATCTCATGCATTTATCTGAATGCGTATTAATCTGGGAGCGAACAGACAAATGCACCACTGATTTCAGAACATGATCACTTGAAAGCTGTCCATTTGTTCAAATATGTCTCTGAAAAAAATATGTATTGGTTGAAATGTGCGTGTGTGTATACATATATGAAGCTCTCTTGAATTTTTGAGAATAGGTAATTTTTTCCTTCTTATAGAGGTAGAATAATCATTAATTTATAAAGATCCAAGGCTGCCATTGCTGATTAGGTGTAACTTTTGGCCTTATGAAGTACATTACACAACAAAATCTGTGATGTTTGATTTGTCCTCTCTCTGCAGTTTCTCTTAGTTGCAGTGTTTCCAACACTAAGGGGCTGATACGAGTACGAATGATCTTGTTGGTCTTAAATTGACTTTAATTAGGTCAATTTAAATTATTGTTTTTTAAACTGAAAGTAGAATGGATGAAAACTTCAGGTACATTAGTTCTGTGTAAAACTAGCTATGCCATTACACTTACATTAACAACCATTTATTCCTTAAGCTTTAAATAAGAAACAGCTGGTAATGACTTTGAATCTATTTTAAGAGACATTTTAGGTAAAATGTTGATAGCTTGTAAATGTGTATTCCTGCCTTAGTCTCTGATCGCGCATGCAAGTTCATATGTGTGAACAACGTAAAGTAAGAGGTCAGTCCTACAAAGACTATTCACTTGTCTAAAAATTCACAGACATAAATGTTTTCAGGATCAAGGCCTTTTTCAATAATTGTGATAGTCGTGTACCTTGAAGTGAGTGACTGATTTAGAATACACTTAATAATGTTATTTTTTAATAGAGTGGAAACACTGCGTTGATGCACCAGAGCGCGTCATGCAAGCTCCCACTTCAGGCATTTGTAATATATTTTTTGGGGTTGTTTGGGTAATTTTTTTTTTGTCAGTGACAGCACTGCCACATCATTTCAACTTTCTAAAAGTCATATCTTAATTTCGGTGGGCCGTGCAATGGAATTAATTTTTTTACATAAGCTTCTTCCTTGAATTATATTTAGCTACGCATCGATTGCTTTTGTTTATGCAAGAAGCAAGTAATATTGGTCTGGGACTGGAGGTGAGAGAGCAACACCAACATTCTGAGTTGGAGAAATTTTAGGTTGCTGAAAGGTGTCCTAGTTTAGACGAAGCCACCCACCCACTGAGAATTAAACTATAATTGTAAATGTAAGCTAACAAATGCTTTTGGTGATTGATCAACACCCTGGTTACAGCTTATTTTCCTTTGTGGAAATGTTTGCTGAAGGGGAGGCGTTATTTATCGGGAGTCGACTACAACGAGACCGTCACATCTCCGTCTTCCGCAGAGCTCCGTCTGGAGATGCTGGGGAAATACACTGGTTGCTCTCTGGCCCTGGGGAAGGTCATGGCTCACCCCGTATCATCTGGGAATCCCACCCAAGGGCCTGGCAGCAGCACCTCCCAAATTGCCTGTTGCTCTGTGATCGGTGCCAGCATTTTACTATATTTGTGGTGCAATAACACAGAGAAATAACTGCTCCCCACGCTACACCCCCTTTCAGCAAATCCTTAAAACATATCCCCCTTCCTCACATTGCCACCGCCTTACCACTGTGCTTCTAAAGCACGATGGTTTTGTACATAGCTGTTACTTTAAGCTGGGTGTAAGTGCTCTTCTGGCACCTCAGTTTACTCTTGCTTTAGGGGAAGGGAGCATTTCACTTGAATTTGTTGCAAGGTATCAAGTAAGAGGTGAAAGGTTTTGCTTTCTTTTGACAGTTCCTGAATTTCCTGTGGAAACCACTGTGTGTAAATGATGAAGGATAGGGGTGTTTTCCAAAAGCGTCCGAGTGGTTTAGTAGCCGGTGGTTAGAAATTATAAAAATCTGAGTGGAAAATCTCCAGTGCTTGCAGTCTGATTTCCATGATTTCCACACTTTACAGTTTTATTCTTGGGTCCATGACTGAGCGCTTAGCTCAGATATTCATTGAGGACTGGTGTGTGTTGCCAGAGTTGGGGTCAGAGCAGCGTGGATTAAATCCTCACCGGCTGTACAGTTACGACATTTCACTGGCTTCAGTGGTTCAATACTGATTTGTATCATCGGAATGTTTCCTCTTGTGGGTTAGGTACTGACCAAAGCAGGTGCTGTTTGATGGAATGAATAGGGCTAAGTATGAATTTGATATGCATGTTTGTGTTTCTACTGCGTTAAAGTAATTATAAAACCACCAACTGATACCTCACTGTACTTATATTTTTATTTCTCTCTGTTTAGATTATAAGAATAACTCAAGCTTGATTTCTGCTTATTGTCAAGGTTGACTTTGATGCTTAATTGTCTTCATAACTGAATCAAACCCAGTTTTCTTCGTGTGTGTTATACAAGAGTTTTTCCCTTTTTAGGAACAATATTTAGGCCAGCTGTATTCCTTTAATATAAAAAAACATGTTCGGATGTTGAATGGAAGGAAATTAATCAGATATTTTCAGTCCCTTATGTGTGTCTGAAATTTTGTAATGCCCAAATTTTTTTCATGTTCTTTGCAGTCTTACCTAGTGCAGCTCTTTTCTTCCCCTTTGTGCTAAATACAATAAAACCCCTCTGATGTTAACATTCAGCATTATATTTTTTAATATTTCAGTGTTTCAGTAGTTGTGCTTCCAGATACTGTTCACTTGCACCGTCTCTCTGATCGTTGATATGAAGGGAAAATATTTGAATTTTTTTTTAAATCACAAACTGGTTAATTTGTATTAATAGATGTAAACTAATGTGAACTGTGATGGCAGAAATGAAAAATGGACCTTGAAAAATTAACATAAAAATTTACTGTAACAACATGTGGAGGTAAGACTGCTGCAGGAATGTATTTCCCTGTACCCCATTTAGACAGATCTAACCTAAAAGGCCAAACCCCACGGTCGTCTGTTAGCAGTATATGCTCATTTTCCAGATATAACTGGTGAAGCAAAGCAAATAATTGCTCAGTGACAGTGTAAAGTTTAGCATATAGGTGCACATAAGCCTTTGCAAGATCAGGGCCTCAGTGTTTTGCTTTAGCGGTGTCACCTGTTGTGGGGTTTGGTGTTTTTTTTCCCGTGGTAATTAAAAGGCAGTTCTGTCACTGCGGTCACATTTCCCATCTCTAGAGGACAAGAGCGATGCCTGTGCTAAATACACACTGCGCTAAATAGTAATTATATTTAATTTTGACTTTATTTTGATATCTACAGCTGCCTGAGAATAAGGATCTAGGAGATTTTAAACGTAGCTCTGTGTACCCAGCCCTTTTCATGAGGGTTGGTTTGCTGTCAGTTCAGCTCTCTGAAGTCACTTGGATGGTGATGTTGCTATTGCACGGGAAAGGCTGCCAGGCTGGTGGGTGCAAGGGCAGGACAGCAGGAAGCTGGTGATCCCTTTCATAGGCAGGTAGGTGTGAGATGTGCTCATCCATAGCCCGAAACCTGTCCTCAAAGAGTTGTTGGGCTAATGCACGCATCGCTGTATTCCGGGGTGATGATGCAGCAGAGCACCAAGCTGGTGCAAATACACCAGTCCCCAGGTAGCCTCTGGTCTCCTTTCCCTGGTGGATCTCCAAAGCTGCCCATGAGCTCCAGCCTCTGCCTTGCTCTCCTCCATCCTTTTACTTACTGGGGAGGCACTTCACTTCTTCCTCTGCGGCTTGTTCTGTTTAGATCTCGGGCATGTAGGTGAATGGTCTCCATTAACTCCTTCTGTGGAGGATGCTTAAACAAGGGAAGCCTTGCTCAGGGTTAGTGAAGAAGACGAGATTCATGGAAGGCTCTTTTGTACCCAAACTTTTAAATTTACATTTTCATGTAGTTCCCTGTGATTTGTAAAGGGTTTGACTTATATAAAACATTTCACATGACACACTTTGTAAGAATCTACAATGTAAATATTTTTAGTGTTTGTACTTGCATAACCGTAACTGTTTCTGATTTTTTTCTGAAGTAGCATCTAACAGGTGAACTCCTAGTTTTGTGGGCGTTGCAGTATAATTTATGGAGCCTCTGCTGATCTCAGCTTTTAATCTTTAAAATAATTTTAAAATAATTTGCCAGAAGACTCCTGCCCTGAGGACGTCTTAGAATAACCTGCTTAAAATGTATTCTTTTATAAAAATATTTAAACTTTTAACAATTTCTAGTCCATTCTGTAATTGCAAGAATAAGTGTGTCATGTCTACCCAATATAAATTTATAGGATTAAATGTTATCTCAAATAATGTTATTTCTGAGTAATAGGAGAACATTCCAGAATCAATATGAATTTTTTTCTGGGTTACACTAACACGCTGTTTTGCCTGAGAAATCCTGAGTTTTATTAATTTTAGGTGGGTTTTTTTGTGTTTTGTTTTTCACAGAAAAATAGCCAGTGTGGTGCAGCTTTAGTCCATCTTCTGTGATTTTCCACATCTTGGTGTCCTTCTGTTTTTCATCATAGATTTAGGGGCAACTCAGCTAGTGCTTTCATTCTACGCCACTACATTTTTCTTCAAATTTTTTGGTGTAATACTAGACGCTTATTGTATTTGCAGTATCCTTTGCAAAGGTGCATGTTGTATTACAGTGTCTGCAGTGACAAACCACAGCTTGTCTGAGACTGGGAAGGTTTTCCTTGAGCGTCTCCACCATCAGACAATGTTGCGTGTATGTCAGTTTTACCGTAAGCTTGTGTGGGGTATCAGCTGTCATTGAATGTTGTCTAGATTTATATTCTAGCTGTAAACAACTGTGTGAATACTAACCTCTGCAACATAGGAGATGCATCTTCTAAATTCTTCCTCATGGCTGTTACTAGTGGCTTTGTTTCTGACAGTTTCTAATTTTCTGTGCATAATAAAATCAATTATTTTGCACGTATATGCTAAAGCTAGAGGCTGTTTTTTGACTGTGCATGCTACAATTAGTTATGTAAATAGCAGCATATGCTACAAGTTTCCAATGCTCACCCTGCCTTCATAGAAGCGTTGGCTCAGGCTCTGCTTCGAAGTTAGTTGGCAGAGGTGTTTGGTGATGTGTGGCTCAGGCTCTGAAGACAATCCTTTCTTCATCAGTTCCCTCTCGGGTTTAGTGCGTTAGTCTGTAGTACATGTTCGTACACTGAAGCTAATGTACGACTTGAATGCACTAGGGATTTTGGTACTCTGACTTGTAAGCTTCTCCACGTTTTTCTTGATTCTTAAATAGGGGAATACTGGTAATTGTAGGTGTGCTATTGGACACCTACTGTCTGTGCCTACATCAGTCAGTCTTCCCCCTATCCCACTTAAAGAAATAAGTTTGGGCTTGTGTTTCTGCCTAATGATTCCTAAACCAGTCCTTTCCAGAGATTTTGAGGGTATATAATTAAGTTGTGTTATTATTTATTCCATATGAAAACCTTACTATTGCAATCTCTTCATTACCATCAAATATTTCTGGGTCTTTTTGCAAAATACTTCGGCTGCAGGGTGTAATCCTAAAGGTAGGTTGGTAAAGCAGCAAATTCCATGCAGTGTTTTAAAAGAGCTCACATGCCAATTGATTTGTTTTTCATCTTCTCCTAGAAGATCCTGCTGGAGATCTGATCGTGCAACCAGTGTGGAACAGCTTTTGGCACTGGACTTCTGAATTTTAAACCACAGCCTTCCAAAGTCTGAGTCAGAGAAACCAAACAGGTTTGTTAAAGCTTATAATCTATTATTTTTTTGCTGGCTCCCTGTACAGGGAGGACATTCTTTAAAGACAGTTTTGGTTAGGAATTTTTTATGTAGTGGCGCCTACTAGTACGGGATGTTTGTTGGATATGCATGCTCCTCCAGAATTCACTAATAAAGTTAACTTATCTCTTAACTCTGTGCTATTACTTTTGAGAATCATGTATTATTTTTATCTATGTGATAACACCTTTCCGTCAAGGGCATGTGATAGGAAAGCCGCAATGTAATAGTAAACAGGAGCTTAATGGCTGGCATGAGATTGAATTTAGATGTTGAGAAAAGCCTCTGAAAAAAATTATTCAGATAAAACTCAGGTGAGAATCCAAGACCCTGTTGTGGATTGACCAAGAAAGCCCTTGGATATTTTGAAGACTAGTGGATATGCTCATTTCTAAGGAGTAATTAGTTCAGTGTGCTGGGTGCATAATGCTAAAAGTAAAATATGCTGAGCGAATACATGCCTTCACAGATGAGGAAAGTTCCTAAATCAAAGACTGCAAAATAATGAAGTTCTTAACAAAAAAAAAAAAAAAAAAAGGGAGTAGTGCAGCTGGCATAGTCTGAAAGGTGGGAAAGAAAAAAGAAAATCCTGTAGCACAGTGTAATTGATGTGTTGCGTTGGTAGAAGCAGAACTGCAAAAGGAGGGACCGATCATAGATAGTACAAGCAACAGCCTTCCATCGAAATCCTTCATCTGTTGCCTTCTACCAGGATCATTAACAAGTGATTGCAGGCATGGAACCTTTCGTTTTAGAGAAGGACAAGGGCTACTCTTCGAGCTGGAAGATTTTAGTTCTGCATATTGCTAAACAGTGCATGCGTTAGGCTCTTCTCTGCAGACAGGGTTTTGTTAGCACACACTTTCTGTTTCATCATACATAAAGTATTCATGTCTTCGTATTTCAAGACGTGTGTGGTGGCTCATGAAAGAGAAATTCCAGTGGCAGGGTGACCTGTTGGTCTAATAGCACCTACTTGAACTACGATGTTGGTTACTATACTTCTTACCGTTACTTTTTTAGCCCTCTGTTAAATTTACCTTTTGAAACCATCCGTTAAACATGCGTGATGTCTATGCATAGGCACATACTTAGAAACCAACTGTAATTATGCTAATCATATTATTGGTAAAGTAACTGTTAAATGTAGAAGCAAGTAGGTTAATTTGGCCTCATCAATGGCTTAAAATGATGCTTTTGTAAATAATTTTTATTCTTTGAAAGTAAACCTATTCTCCAAATGTATTTAAAATGTTAATAAACTATTAAATGAACAAGTAACACTATATTCAACATTTTTACACCATTTCTACAGTGGGTAAAATTGTAGTATAAAGTTGGTGTATACTCGATAACAATTTACATGTTTATTTTACCATCTGGTAAATGTGTAAACGATATTTTGAGAAGCACATTTCAAATTCACTTTAACAACTTATCCCCGACAATATGTATCCTATCTCATGTACTGACTGGAAGGATTTTGAAAACCTCTCAGAGAGAAATGCAGTAACAAAACATATTATTTTTTTTAGTGATGCTTAAGACCAAGCTTGGCATTGTGTTGGAGGTCTTTTACTATTTGGGAAGGATTTTGGTACATTAGTGGCGTCAAGGAGAGATTTCAGACTATTTTACACAATACAGTATAAAGATATCATATCATCTTCCCTAAAGAAACCATAGGGTGCATAGGTAGTTATAACAAAACAAATACAGTTTGCTATGTTGTTGTATAACTGTATTGTATCCTTTCCAGGGGGTTTGAATTTGCTATCTCTTGTGTCTAAATATGGGAAGCTCATTATTAGAAGTGTTACAATGAAACCCAAGTGGATTGCTTTTCTCATGTACTTTAACAGCACTTTGACACTGCAGCCTTCTGCCTTTTTATTTTAGTCTTCTGTTTATTGGTCTCTCTGGATTAAATTGCAAGCACTTTCTTAAATATAACAAACCAGAGAATATTCTGGTGTAGCTCAGCTTTTATTCACCCTTTCTTAGCTGTTACTAATCTTAACTGGAAAAATAAAAAAGACTTTTTCTCCTCCCCCATCCCCAATAAAATTTAAAAAACCCTGCCCTGAAAGCAAGTCTGCCTGGAGAACACCTCCACACTAATTACCATCTGGCCAATCTGCAAATGAGGTTTGAGAGCAGATTTCAAATGTAGGCTCCAGCTAGCCTGTGCCTTGTATTAGTCCATTAGTATTTATTGAGAGATTTGCAAGCATTTAGGCAACTAGAGAGCAGCCAGGTACCTTAACTTTGGGAGATCCAATCAGGCATCTATTTGGTCATTCCAGGGTCTAAAGGTCTTTGACCTGGTACCTGATCAGCACTGCTCCTCTACAGTTTGTGGCAGCCAGTTTTGCTTGGGTACAGGCTTTGTAATGGACAGTGGTCTTAAAACACCTTTTAAAACGCAGTGGTGAAAATAAAGCTATAAAATTATTTGTACAAATTCTAGTTAACTCCCCTACCAAATTTGATGAATTACAACATTTGTTTATTTTTATGTGCTATTTCAGCACGTGGGGGGAAAACCTCGCTTACGACAGTCAGATCCAGTACTGATCTTGAGTAATTGGAGAAACCTGTGAGCTGCCCTGATTTTATGTGTGCACATAAACCCAGATTTTAGCCCAGTAGTAGTAATAAAAACAGGTTGTCATTGAACAGCAACTTAACAAAAAATTGTATTTTACAAGTTAATTAAGCACAGTGCGTTTAACATTACTGTTTTGTTTCATTTAGATATTACATACATTTCACTAATGAATTTCAGGTTTAGCAGCTATTTTTACTTCCTCTTCCCTTACAGAGATTAGACGGGACCTTTCCTGTTTGTAAATCAGCACAATCAAAGATGATAAAATTCTTAGCAGACTGGTAAAGAAATAATTTTGCTTTTCACCTGTCTTCCCTTTGCTGGCGCATTGTTTTGTCTCAGCTCTGCGAAAAGTGCTGTCAACCTTATGTAAACAATGCTTTATTATTTTGTTTTTAATGATTAAAAAAAACAACCCAGAAACTCTTGCAGCAAAAGAGCAGTAGTTGTTGAGGACACCTGCTGTTACAAAAGATCTTCCTACAGGAGCTAATTAGTTCATAGGTAAAGTCCCACCTGGGAACTTGGGGAACTGAATCTGAGTTTTGTAGCACCAATAGCAGTTTTAATATGTACTGATAATGTCCTTCTCCTTAGACTGGCTGCTGGTATCTGTGTGGCAGAAACAGATGTTCAAGAAATTACTCAGAGGCTTAAGATGGTGTTTAATTGGAATCACCTGGAAAAGAAAAGGGGGGCAACATTTGGAAAATCTACTGGATAGCTATCTGGGGAAGCATCCTGAAATGATACAGGTTTGAAGGTAGGTAGTTAATAGACTAGGCCTTGGCTACTGAGTACCATTGCTTTCATTGTTTTGTATTAGAATTTTAATATAGCAGGTTTTCAATGGAAAACAGTTTTGTTCTGTAGGTGTTTACTGTCAAACGTGGTGCTTCAAATCAGGAGTACCAACACCAGGGAGGAATCTGCCCCTTAACCCATGATCACACTTATCATAGTGAATTCCAACAGGAAGGTCTCTTGGCTTGCAAAATGTAAGCTGTTTCCCTTTAAGTGAGGAATATCCAAGCTCATTTAAGAAAGATTAATAAAAAATGACCTTTCAAAAAAGTGAGTTAAAATGATATATTTAGTTCTCATGTTGTTAATAACTGGTGCCTATTGGTCTCAGAAGCTTTCCCTCTCTCCATGCTTTTCTGTGTGTCTGCTTATTTCCAAAAATTGTAAATATCAAACTATGTATTCAGTGTTCTAACTTTTAAATGAGATTTTAAAATTAAATGTGACATTTTTATGGATTTTGATATTGACTAAAATGGACCTTTTAAAGTGACAAATACATAAATGGAGATTGATAAATTTATTTCAGACTACCATATGGGAAGGCTGATTACAAGGGCATGTGGAGCACAAAGCCAATTAAAGATATTCTTACTGTGGACCATTGCTGCCTTCCCCCTATTCCCTGGAAGCAAAACTGAGTAGCATTTATGAAAAATATTAAGCTAAGGGTATAATCATAAATTCTCTCTTTATGTAGTCCTGTTCTTTATTGACAGTCAGATTTGCATCAAAGAACGTGACACCGGTGACTTGCTGGCAGCTTAAGTAATTGGGGGAAAAAGTGGTTATTCATACGGAAACAGGAGTTGGCTCATTACAGCCAATCACCTGAATAGCAAATGGTATGGCTGCCAATAGATGGAGAAAAAGGCAAGTCTAGTGGAAAATAGGAGCATTTAAAGGCCAAGAAAAGACATATGGTCTGTCTATGCTTGCCTTATACGCCTGGAAATTATAAATTAAGCTACAGTATAGCCCACCACCTTAATGTGAAATTTCTCCATTTTTTCCCATCTTCATCTTGATCAATTTAACAGATTTGGTTAGTAATACTGACTTTGGCTTTCATGTCAGCATTTAAGTTCTATATAGAAATAATGACTGAATTGATTGTTGTTCAATATTTGATTCTGTTATGTCCATAGAGGATACACTTTTGAAATAAACTCTCTTTCATAGCAATTGTAGATGTGGATCTGTTCTCTCCTTTACAGATGTCCATATTTTCATGAAGGTGGGCAAGAGAAGGAAGTGATTCATTCTTGGCAGCTACTTCTTATAAGGTAATCCTGTGGTGGTGATGATATGACATGATTTGTGTCTCTAAGAACAGTTAATACTTCAATGGATATCTCTCTCATTTACTGATAGTTGTAGTCATAATTTTAATTTATTGTACTAACGCTCTCCTTTACTTCTTAGGGTATATTGTATTACTCCTGTAGTGAAATAAGAGTCCAAGTCCAAATTGGTCCATAAGTTTCAAAAACACTGGGCTTATTGAGGTGGCTACCTGGCTGCCTTTCTGGTAAAGCATTAGTAGAGGCTGCGAATACAACATCTTAAAATGTGCTTGTATAGACACATTTCACTTGAGAGACCAAGTTCTTGAACATCTGAGTGCAGTCTGAGTCTTAAAAAGATTTTATGTGCCCTCAAGACTGTGAAGGCTTACAGCCTTGTAGCCTTTTTCTTCATTAGCTGCTTTTTTTTTTTTTTAATAGATTCCTTATTCTAAACCATCCTATGATATATAGTCATGTGGATGCTGAATTCTGTCCTTTTCTAATGTTGTGCTCTGAAACTCTGACTCTGACTCCTTTTCAGTTAGAAATAGCGATAACATAACCAACATGGGACTCTGACATAAGCGTTTTGGCTTCTCCATTTTATGTACCCACGAGAGTTAATAAAGCTATTATTTCTGGTTTGCCTTCATGGGCTCTGAAAATACAGCATATTTTACATATTCCAAAATTTCTCTGATTGTGGCTGAAAAAACCCCAAATGTCTCTAGTCTGTAACTCATTTCTGATGTCACTGTAGTGCTACAGGAACAATGAAGCTTAAAATTTTGTTTTAAAGCAAACTTTGGATCTAATGGAGAAGCAGTGGGTAGCAAAATAACTAACCTGCATTTAAAATCTGACATGTGATAGATGTGGTGAAAAACATGGAATTTGGAGCTGCATAAAAATGTATATATGCTTATCTGAAATAGTTACATCCACAGAGTTTCTAATTGGGTCCAGTGACACAGTACACTTGCAGTTCTTCCCTTACCCTCGCCAACACTGGGTCCTTTCACAAGTACTTCTGTTCTCCTCCTTCCTCCTGTTCCTTTGCGGGCGAGTGACCTGCTGGCTTCATTCTCTGTCTCATTTCGGCACAGGCACAACCAAATCATCCCAACTGCTGACCCTTCTGACAAGGAGCTGCAGGAATGAAGATACTTTATTCACTTAGAATCTGACATGTGTCCCACAGGGTTATTCTGGGATTTCTGAGGTGCAGGGCAGAGAGAAGTAAATGTTTGCACAGTTCTGCAAAAATGCTTCTAAGAAAAGTTCTTAGGAAAACGTTGCTTTTTTTCTGAGATCATCCTGCATTTAAAGTAATACAAACTTTTATTTCAAGAAGTTTCATCTTGGTCACCTTTTTAATTCAGATCTAAAAATCACCCCCTGACTCCTCAGTGAACCGTTACCAGGTAAGACCAGCCTAGGTAACAAGAGCCCTTCCCCACCAGTATACGCTGGCATCACTCATTTATTGTAGCTCCAATTAATGGTAGTAGAAGTTACACTTGTAAATTCCCCCACGCATTAATGAGCGAGCAGACCCCCTCCGTTTAGTTAACCATCTTCCAGTTACCTGGCACTTTCCCCATCCCTTGTGAGATCTCAAATATTTAATTAAAGCCTTTCCCTTTTTTTTTTTTTTTCCTTCCCCCACTCTCCTTCATTCAGTTTGTTGAGTTGTAATTCTTGTTGGCCTGATGCCTTGGCAACATTCAGCACTTCTAATTGCCTGTATAGTCTGGCCTAGTCATGGAGCCTTTTAACTTTCATTCAGGCTTCCAGCAATATCAGCCTCACTGGTCACAAGCTTCCCACTCAGGTTCCGTTCGCAGCCCTTTCGCTGATTACTTGTTATGTATTTAAAGAGCTCCATACTGTTTATTTCATTTCCTATTTGAGATAGTCTGTTTGCTTCATTTTTTTCTATGCTAATTTAATTTTAAACATATAGGGCTGTCTTCCTGGTCAAACAAGCCAGAATTTTGCATCCATATGTTGCATTAAATAATAATAATAATACAACAAATAATAGTCAATGCTTTCTACTTCCATAATGTCTACCATTCAACGATCTCAAAGCATTCTTATTTTACAAGTGGTAAAATAGTGTCAAGAGACATGAACTACTGGTTAAACATTATGTATGACATCTGTTCCAGAGCCAGACATAGGATTGAGTAGTTTGGTTTTCACTAATAGCAGTTAGTCTAATAATCTGCAATATGCTATAGGAATTACTAGGTTAACATATGCTTTGACTGAATGGGCTGTACCCTTGTAGAGATACGCATTGGAGAGACTTTTGTTCTCAGAATAACACCTTTATTGGTATATAAGGCACAGAACGGACATTGGAATCCAGTGCGTATTCATGTGGACTCTGTGAAGGTCAGCAACCCCTGTAATTATAATTCATGTTGGGTTTAGAGTCCTTATTTCTGATTAATAATAGACTGTCTTTAGAGTCGTCATTATTAGTCGCAAACAGCCCGGTGCACTTTTGTCTGATTTTTGTTGTCTCTGTGAAGACTTAGCATTCCCACTTCCCAAGATTTCAGCAAACCTCTGGCTCACTATGGATGGCTACAATAACTCGTTTATGTCTCTGCAGAGATAGTATGCTAATGTTACGACCTATGCTAATATAATCTGGATGTGTCCTCTCTGGATGTCCAACAGCATACGTAGGTCGATTGAAAATGGTCACTGCAATTTCTGGTTTTTAAGGTTGCCTGTGCCCAGCAGCTCATGGCTCTGTGCTGTGAGGGCTACCAAGACCTCATCCATGATCAAGGTCACGTTCCTTTATGATCGCCCTGCAGAAGTCAATAGCTGATCTTTAATGCCTGCCCTCAGCTTTTAGGGTGTGAATGCTTATATTCGTTGTTATTACGTACTTAAAGGAAAATATTACATATGCGTATCCTTCTTCCCGAGGTCAGAAAGCAGAACGCAGGGGAGGACAAGAACCAGTGCGATTGTAGCAGTAGCATGGGAGAGCAGAGGCCAAGCAAGTAAAAAGGAGAATTCACTGCTGGCTGGGGAAGGCTCCCTAACATAGTGGGTAAGCATGGTGAAAAGATCTGTTACAGTTTTCAGGAGTGAAATTAGCTTAGTCCCTGTCGTGATACAAGGATTACTAGGGGCTGCATAGGAATAACAAAACAGACTGGGAAGCTAACAGCTGAGGTATGTGGAAGTACAAGGCTATACAATATCCTTGACAGAAAAATCTTAAAATGGAATCTGGGTGTATTTGTAAGAGAAGAACAACTCAAAATGTGATCACATCTGAAAAGCAACAATATAAATACCAGTATGCTACATTTATTTTACAAATGAAATCCTGTATTTTTATGTCCAGTTATTTTAATATCTTTCCTTGTTGGACCAGTGTGTATTCTGAGCTCACTGTTATGCATAATTTGGTGCCCATGGATGCGTTTGGGCTTCTCTGGGATAAGAACTGTGTGGGCTTTTGAACAATAGTCTGCCAAGCAATGTATCATGAATCCTAATTGTTTTAGAAAACAGTTGTTCTTTTTCTTTAGCAAATACTGTTGTATCCACATTATTAACATAGATATGTATAGTCGTTTTGAAAATCATTCTCTGTTTGAAGGATTCTAATGCTTCATACAGTGATTATGCAAAAGTCTCATGTATAAGCAATACCGATGTTACTGGAAGCGCCTCATACAGAGTCCAAATATAGCAGATCAAATCAAAACTGTGCTACATCTTAAGCAACTGTTGACCCATTTCCATATCAAATTGGTTTCTGTCATAGAAGACTTTGCTTTTTCTTTTTAGAGATATTTACTTGTGCTGCACTAGCTCAAGAACAGGAGCAGCACATTCCATTCTCAGGTCATTTAATAATTGGTCATTTGGTTTTTAACTTTGTTTTATTAACAAATTTCTGTTTAAGAGGGTGTCATAATGAAAGGTTTGTTCCTACTCTGTAACATGTGAATGTATCGCTGGCTCCTGTAAAATCAGTCGCCATGATTCAGCACACGCAGAGAGCCGGTGCTAGGTGCTATGCCATGTGCAGGATGCCTACCAGTTGGCTTGAGAAGCTCAGTCCTAAATATCTAACTTAAATAAACTGTGGGGATGAAAGTCTATTTTAAAAATTTCACTTTGTCCTTTGTTTATCCCACTTTTTTTCGGGGTGGGGTGGGGAACAGCAGAGTTAATAGACTGTGGTATATCAGTAGAATTTCAGAGATTGCTATAAATACCTAGAGTAGGAAGAAGGTGAGTTGTTAACAGTGCAACTTGTTTGTGTCACTTTGTTAGAACATTAGCAGTATCTTAATATAGATTTCTTTTTTGGCTTCTAATGATACATTCGTTTCGCCAGGGAGGGGATGGGGAAAATGTGCTACTGCTGTTTTTCTGGCACGAACTGCCATTCCCTTCCATGGCTCCTGGAGCCTTCCCTGGGCAGTGGTGGCCCCTCTAGCGAGGCTCGCTGCCCAGCCCGGCTCTAGATGCTGCCCTGTGCGGTAGGGCTGAGCCCTTGTGTGTAAACGTCCGTGTAGGCAACATTGCCCAAATAGTAAAGCTCGGATTTTTTAAAGCAGGATTTTTTTTCTTCTGTGAAAAGTGTATAGCCCAGGCTGCAGGCAGCAGGCCAGCTGGGATCGCGGCGGGCCTGCCACTGCCTGTGCTCTGCATAACCTGTCATGCTGTAAGCCACGCCTGCAGAATTAATCGCATAATATCAACAACACTTTGACTTAAGAATTAAAAAAAAAAAAGCTTTTTTCTAATGGTCGGTATTTGTTTTGGTTTTTATGTGTGCTGTTGTCTAAAATAAGCATTATCTATATTATAGGTGTTATAGAAAATAATATTAATTGAAGCATAAATGTAATAGATTGTTTAGGTGATTTTGATACCTTAACAGCAGTTCTACGCTGTTTTTTTGTCATCAATGACAGATTCAAACGTACATGAATATTATTTGTAATCAGACAAATGATTCAAATGTACATGAATATTATTTGTAAACTTAGCATATTTGTACTTTTGCAGTCTTTCCTCTGAAAAGTGGGTTCTAGTGACTTGGGGGAGCAGTGCTGTTAACATCAGAGTTTTCACTAAAAGCTAAACTTCTTTTCTGAGGACATGGTTTTACATGCCACCTCCCAAAAGATGTTTGTGATCTCTGTGAGCAGAAGCTACTCCTTCCTCCCCAAACTCAAGATCGGTATGTCAAATACAGAAGCAACAAACGTGTGGTTTTACGTCTCATGTCAGAGTCGATGTCTGGAGAAGGTACAGCCGTTTCCCTTGTGATGCCAGGGCAGGGTGCAATGTTAGCTGACAGGCATGGGGACCTTCTAGTTTACAGGGCACGTCCTAACGGCAGAACTAGCCTAATTCACACCCAGAGAGCAGGCAGGTTACAGCCGGCTCCAGCTGCCCTGGAGCTCCTGGTCCTCAGTGGAGCCCAGCTCTGTGTCCTTCACCTCTGCGTGTAGAGGACCTCCAGGGGCGTGGGGCTGTCCAGGGACTGGTGACCCCTGAGACAAGCTGCCTGTCGTGACAGTAATCTGTGATGGAACATTTTCACATCAGAGAATACAGATTTTTTTAGAACCAGCATTTTTAGTGGAGATTGTTTGAAGAAGCAAGAAATGGCAAGAAATTTAGCTGATTCCCGGACGGTTCCTTGCCAGCCTCATATTCTAGCTTCCACCTTTTTGGTGAGCTGTGTGTCAGGCTGATCTCACAACTGGACAGTACTTGTTGCCCTGCTCCTGTTAGAAGCCCAAGGAAGCCTGATGGGAACTCAAAAACTGTGAGGCTCTGAAGTCACTGCACAAGCCAAGGCTTATCTCCTAGTTTTTCATAGTAAGTGGTCTATTGTAATTCCTTCCACCACTGGATATCAGGCCTTATTAACTATGAATGGCTGTGATTAATGAAGTTATCGTAACTGTTGTTTTACAATGCCAGAGAAGCAAAAACTGCCTTTGTAATAGTATTTTAGGTTGTCTCTGGCTGCAGACTGTGAATGTGCTAGATGTATTTGAGAATTTTATGGCAACTATTGGCTAAGGGAAGCTGGAATCTAGGCTTTGTTATCCAGCCTTTCATGTCTGTAAATTCCAAACCTATCTGAAAGGCAAACAAACCCTGTTGTTTTACAATGCCAGAGAAGCAAAAACTGCCTTTGTAATAGTATTTTAGGTTGTCTCTGGCTGCAGACTGTGAATGTGCTAGATGTATTTGAGAATTTTATGGCAACTATTGGCTAAGGGAAGCTGGAATCTAGGCTTTGTTATCCAGCCTTTCATGTCTGTAAATTCCAAACCTATCTGAAAGGCAAACAAACCCTTTCTTTAAGTGGTATTCTTCAGCATTTTAGGAATCCTGTTAAACATCATCAGATACAAATATGGTTTTAGTGAACTCCTCAGATAGATGGCTTTTTTGAAATGTTCCACTACATTTGGCAAAATGAGGGGGGAGAAAAGTAATTGAAAATTTCTTTGGCATAAATAAAACATAGCCTCTATTAGCATTTAACTTTGTATATGACAAAATCTATTTGTGTTCAGGTTTGCTGATGATGCAACTTTGAGTCATTCTTAAATCAGAGACATGGGTCTGAATCATCACTCTACAAGTGACTTTTTTTTTTTTTTTTTCCCTTTGGGTATCTTCAGCCTGGCTTTGTTCAATGAAACTGAATATGCCACATTAGAGCACAAGCAGATGATTACCAACAATGTTTATTGATGCTACCACTAAGAGAAAATGGCAGACTGATATAAAATAAAGAGACTTAGCAGATGGGATATTGGCATTTGAATTGGTTAAAATAGATTACTGATTCTACCCCAAACCTGCCCTTTTATGAACACTATAGTATTGTTGCTTGTTGAAGACTGTAAATCATACTAATTCTTACAAACTTACTTCCTGTTTCAGACCCAGACTGTTTATTATTACATATGCAAAGAATATTTTATCGTCAGGGAAACCCAAAGCAGTGGTTCCTTGTTAGAGCTCTTATCAGCATTGACTCTAGACATAAGCTGCTAGCAGAGGAAGTTAGATTAAAAGAAACGTTTACTGGTTCTAGGCATCCCCTCTTAATATAAAAACTGAAAAAAAATTTGCTAACATAATTAGACATGTGGCTCTAATTGAAATCAATGGGAATTAGAAGCAATATCAAGTGGCCTGCCATTATTAAAGCCCTGTGCCTGAGCAGTGATGAGAAGGACGTGAGCCTGAACAGGGATTCAGAAAGCCCAAGTAAGGGGCAGAACTGTGACCTACCTCAAGCCTGCTAAAACCAAAATGCAGGTGTAGAATAGGCCTGGGATAGGTGTAAGAACTTAGTAAGAACTTATCAGAATCTGGATGTAGGTACCTGTATAAGGCTGTAAGGTCTTGATCCTGGTGACTCTCGCAGACTCCAGACTAGCTCGAGGAGGCATGCACTGATTAATTAGTTCTTTGATTTTAACGTCTAGCATTTTGTACCATGAGTATACAGGAAGCTCTGCAGGGGCCATCTTCATTACTGCTAACTCTTTATCACGGGTCAAACATGTTCTTTACACGTAGGTCACTGAAACAGTCCTGACTCGCCAATACTTGCTCTGGTGGCTTTTTGCACTGGATACAGTTCTTGATGTGTTTGAATTAACAGTGACCCTTAGTATCCAGGATGATTCATCACGATTGCCAATGCATATTTATAGCAGCAAAAATTCATTCAGTGCTAGTCAAGGAAATCATGTGTGAATTTAAGTCCAGTTGGCAAGGTAGTACAGTATCTGAAATGTTGGCTGTGCAGCAGCTGTCATTCTATGCCAATCTATTCTATCATACAGTAAGCAGGTGGCTCACACATATTGTTTTTACTACATATCATTTTAATTTTGCAATGTCTCACTGAAATAGGAAATGTGTGCTACTGATTTCAATAAGATTTTCTTTATTGAAGCCAGGAGAGCATGTTAATAGCATGCAGCAATTTGCAGCGTAGTTGGAGTAATACAGCAGCTGGTGAACCTGTTTATTCCCGATGGCTGTAGTTGTATATCAGTCTTAAGTGTAGCTAATTAACTTCTATTCATTAGGGATTTTACATAAATTCAAGCGGAAAAGAGAATACAAGCCCCAAACAGTTTGTGTTCCTTCAGCACTCTTTTGTGATGCCATACTGCAGCAACCCGTCTCCTCTGGTAGACGTGCGTTGTCCTCTGACCAGCTGCGGGGGACCCTGTGCTCTTCTCTATTTCTGAGATGGGTAATTTTTTGAGGGCTTATCTGCTGAATGAAATGTTCTCGTGGCAGTGTTGCGTGGTAGTTGCTGTGTGTGATAATGATGATACCTTGATGTATTGTAAATAACAGTTTTCACAATACAGCCCTTTGGTGTTTCTCCGCTCATCAGAATTAGTGTTTGTGTAGGTCAGGCGAGTCTGGCAGGACAGGGAGTGACAGTGTCCAACTATGGACAGTCTTAACATCCCTGTGCCAAACGTGGTCTCTCTTTCTGGTATTTGATGGTCTTCTTGGCTTGCTTAATTCTCAGTATATTTTTTAGCTTCATCTCAATTCTGGTTGGGCAAATAATATTTTCTGTCAGAATAAGCAGTATCTCCTACTCAGGTTTTGTTTCCATTTACATTTTTAAATTTTCTGACATTTATTGGCCTAGAAGGGTGTCTTGCTTAGTCTGATGGTGAACTTCTATTCATATTATGGAAAGCTCTCGGCATTTCTCTTTGTGGGAATTACTGTCAATAGAACTAATAACTTATTACCTATTTTTTTTTTTTACCTCTGCGAGTTGTGTGTTTGCTTTTCACTTACAGTGGATATTGATTGCAGAACCCTCATTTTGGCAAGATGTTTTAAAAGTGTATTCTCTGAGGGGGTTCTTAGGTTAAAACAAAAAAACCCACCCAAAAATAACAGACATAATTAATGGTAATCAGGAAGATGAAAGAGGGACAATAAAGGAATATTGAATATGGGATTGCTTTTCATCCCTTAGGCAGTAATGTCGCTGAATTCAAGAGCTGCATTTTGGTGAAGATGAGTTGTTCCCCAGATGACCAGAAGAGTGATAACCTACTTGACTTTTCCTAACGGCTTGTCCCTCTTTCCTTGTCCTGTTCTCTTTGTGTTCACTTTGTCCTTCCCTCACTTGCACGCATTTGCTGAACGTCTCTTCTTACTCCGTCAGACTTTGTCTCGTCTCCTGTGCCCTGCAGACTGCTGTCACTGTCCCTTCCTCTCTGTGGCTGATTCTGTACTTCTTACAGTTGCCACAATTTACCAGTTCATGTGTAGTTTTATGCTGAATGTCCAGTTCCTCTGAAAACCCCACTGTGACTTTTACGCTTTTCCACAGCAGAATTATTGAGGCTGAATATGAGAGCAAATGAAGGATCAACATCATCGTCTCTTCTAAAATTCAGCTATTTCTACGAACTGGTAAAGTATCGTTCCCCTGTGCATCACACTACTGGGTGCTCTGGTACAGCAGCTCCCTGCAGTTGTGTCATTTCAACACTGAGTGGCACTAAAGCCCACGTCACTGACAGCACAGGGTATTCCAAAATAGGGCCTTTAACTCAGGAGGATGCAAACTACTAGATAACATATGAGAGGGTTTTTGTATGGCTGGGAAGAGAGGTTTTATAGATGCAAACCTGTAACAGGCATTACATATCGTGGACGTGTTGCCTCTGCAGTTATTTTTGAGGTGGAATTTATCTGAAGTTTTGCTATGTATCTTTTTGAAACCGTTGAAGAATTCTGTTCATCATACTGACTTTTTTAAAATTAATTGACTTTAATTCTTAGCCAAGCAAGTTCAGTATATAAAAAGCAGGTCAGTCTTCTGGAAGTCCTACATCAATGTGAACTTCAAAAAAAATTATGCTTGTTTGGGAAATAAGTATCTGGTGCTCTAAGTGCTATTGGACAACCTTGCTGTCATTTCTAAAAATTATTTGTGGGTGCTAATTGCTATTTTGTAATACCCCATTGTTCTGATGAAATTTTGTACAAAATTTCCAAGTTAGTTGAGACCCATCTCCTACTTACTTCAAAAGGTACAGTTTGATCAAAGGATTTTAATTTTCCTCTGAAAAAATGGCTCAGTCATATCTGCTTTTATTGTCGACCGCTGTTTTTCTGGCTAGTTCATGACATGGGTGTTACATTCAGTTTTCTTAAGAGTTCAAGATCATCTGTGTTTTACTTGAACAAAACACCTGGGACTTGACCTTAGACAGCTGCACTTAGTGTTTAACAGTTTTTACTGGAGCTCAAGTCTGGGCCAGATTTGGCACATTGCCCTTGTTCATCGTGCTGAGGACAAGACTGTACTCCAGCTCTGACCTGAAACGCTGGAGGTGTAGCTGTAGTATGTACTAAACAGTGAAACTCTGGGGAAAGCCACTAATTTCAGGCATAGTGTGGTGGTCCTGTTTCAAAGTGTGACTTAGATGCAGCAAGAATGTCAGGCTTAATTTTCCATCTTCTCCTGTGACGCTGTAGCCATTGGAACTTATTTAATCTCAGTGTACTAAATCAATTTCTTAATTTCCCATTGAATCTGCTTTGGCTTTTAATCCTTTCTGGAGAGTGACAGGACACATGGTAATATCAGCATTTTACAGTTGTTCTTACTTCATCAAATTTACCTCAAATATTGAATTGTGTATACAAGTGGCATGTCCTAGTTTTTAGTGCGAGTGCACTAATCAGTGCATTACTAATTGGAGTAGTACAATACGTCTCTTCACAGCTGGCAGATGGTTGTTAGATACAGAAGGGTTTTAAGTGGGCGGGGAGGAGTTTAGTGGCACGCTTTAGTTTTTGCCACCTTTCATCTGTGCACTGTGGCACTTCATCACACTGCTTTGAGGCAGGTAAGAACTGTGGCTGGACAAGGTCTGGCATCACCTGGAAAAATTAACAGTTTCTGTAAGTTTTCTACCCACACTTAGAGAGGGAAAAAAACTTACCTTTGTGTGGAAGCACAGCTTGAGGTGGAATTGTAATTATAAAAGGCTACAGTGTCACGAGTTCCCTTTCATCAGAGAAAGCTAAATCAGCATTAATCTACTGCAGCATCTTTCACCGCTGTGGTTTGGCATTAACTTTCTCATGGGCTCTGTATTTGAGATATGGGAAGGTAAGGCTTCAGAATTTTGGTAAGACTTATGCTCATTTCCAATATCTGAACCTTGTTCAGCAGTATGGAAAGGGCCTTCTGCAAGTTGGCCACCTCTTCTGCAGCGTCCGGCCACTAGCTAGCAAGTATGATAAGCACAACCAGTGACCAGTATATTTTTGGTTGAAAACATCCCATAATAGTGCCACGGAAGACAAACAGTTAACAACTTGATGCCTTGCATTCATACACTGCAGAGATTGTATGTTTTTGTTGTATTTTGCTGGGATGAAAGGGAGAACTAACTGACTAATCTCGGCTGTTATGTGCCCTGTTAAACACGGGATCTGGATCTTAGAGAGGTGCCAGACAAAGTTCCTATTTTAATGTTATCTCTAGATAAAGTTTCAGGATCTGTTATATATGAGGGAAAAACTCATTGATATGATCTTATTGCATGGCAATTACCGAGTTCTTACTCAAAATGAGGAATATTTTGGTATTTGCTGCTTCTGCAGTGGCAGATGAGAGTTTCTGCAAGGACACTTGTATCAAGTGTTATGATGAACTCATCAGGCCTCCATCTCTGGTTACACGGATAACATTCTTGTAGCTTTGAGTGTCGTGCTTCAGATAATTCACCAGTGCGTGGAGTTTCAGACAAACATGTAATTAATTGCCTTTTCATGTGGCTTTAAGGCTTCTGGCTCTGCACAGTTACCATAATCTGTGCAAAATGTGTTTTGCAAGTTGGGACGAGCTGTAGTTGTGATGTAATCATGATTGCTTTAAATGACCATAGATGGTGGCAGCGTCCCTTGTCTCTCAAAGAGCTTCTTTGTGCTCTTTCTACAGATGAAATTTGGGTACTGAATACATTGTTTCATGACAGCAAATTCTGCAAATTGATTAGTAGTTGGGGAATCTTCTTTACTTTCCTTCTATTTAATATCTCCAAACAGGTATTTACTGTTCCATAGTGTGAAGGGTTTTCTCTTATTTCAGCTAGCCTGGTGATACATTGTCATTCCTGAACAGTGCTGTCTGGAAAATGGGTAATTTATTACCGATGTTTCACAAGGAAGAGAAAAATGTCTTCTATTAAATTGTTTTTTGCTACCTCTAGGCATTAAATTGTATTTTTTCCTGATTGATGATAGCCTTGTGATTTGGACTAACAGCAGCAATCAGCTAAAGTGAAAATGTACTCCTCTCACCTGAGGGTTTGTTCATGAGCTAAAAAGAAATGGCAGAACTTGTGACAGTCGTGCTCACATGGCTATCTTGGGCTAGATTTTCCTTTGAGATACAGGCATTTTCAATTTTTGTTACTAGAAAATCTGTTTAAATTTGTTATTAAAAATATAGTACTAATAAATACAATATTAATAATCACACATCTTTACAATTACTTTCATCATGCAGAAAAGGCAAAGTTTCCATGCTGAATTTGTTAAACTTCCTTTCAGTAACTTTTGAAAGTTTTGAAGCTAACCTACTGAATATGCAGAAATGCATTGGTATGATCTGCATTTTGTTTGCTCCTTTTGAATGATCTCAAAACATAAAGCATCCCGAAAGATCTTGCAGGGGGATGGTCCTCAGTTATGCTTGGCATATTCTACATCTGTTAGGCTGTCATAGTCATTATAAAGCGAATGGAAGTTAAGACGTCCAGTACTACAAGTTCCTCCAGAGAAGGGCAGCTGTTAAACAAACTCCCAGTGTACTTGGTGCTTCCGCAGTTCCACTGCCATCATTATCACATCTTAGTAATTTAGGCATGGCTCAGATATGAAAGTGTGTGTTGCAACAATAGAAATATATTCTCTGAAACAGCACCAAGAAATATAATAAAATATAAATTATCTCCCATACTAGGAGCACTGATGTGGAAAAAAGTGCTCTTTCCCCTTAATAAGTTAACCTCCTGCCAACCCTAAAAGCAATTCAGGTGGCTTAACATATTCTAGGTTTGTAGTTGTAGCTTGGCCTCAGGATGTGAAAGAAACCAAAGTCTGTATGGAGAGGAAACGTTTCTCTCAGTGTGGTGAGACAGATACAGATGTACTCTGCACTTGTAATCTTTTCACTAGATCTAGCAAGAGGCAGCAAAATTGAAGCAAAATGTAGGTTTTACAAAAGTGCTTTAGGTATGATGCCAGACATTCAGGTTGCGGATTCAGGTAGTTGAGACCTGTAGCGTTACCTTGATGACCATCAGTACTTAGGGCAGAGCGATTTGTTCTCATGAGAAGGCTCTGGCCTCTACACACTTTGCAGTCTCTCTGTTTCGAGTGCTTCAGTGGGGTATGTAGGACAAGCCCTGCACTCTTACTGTCCCGCTTGTCTTGGCTGCAGCACGCTACAGCTTCCCCATGTCACAGTTCCCTCTCTGTGGGAACCAGGGCACTGGGGGAGAAACGGTGCTATGGTCTTGTTTTGATAGGGACATGACAGAGTGGAACCATGGGAGATGAGAAACAGTCTTTGGTCATTTAGACAGTGTAGACATTAGTGTCCCACCGTCTAAGTTGTTTGAGATACTGAGCACATATGCTCATGACATAATTTTGGTCAAGGCTTTAATCAGTCCATTGCTGTTTTCAAGGCACACAACCTGACGCCAAGGTCCGTTTCCAGCAGTGCAGTTCTGTCAGGGTGGTATTTATATTTGATGCTTCAGGTGATCCTGTTAAACTCACACTTTCACTCTAGCCTGTTTTCATGTTCGCAGTGCGAGTATTAGAGGAATTGTGGAAGCTTTGGCAGCTTCTGGTCCTGCCGGTGGGTGGCAACATATTTTACCTGTGCCAATGCATTGGCTGTATTTTTTGGAACGGGCAGCCGGTTCCTCAGACTGGAGCATTAGTACAGGCATTGCTGGGCGTAATGCAGTGGCTAAGGAGTAGCTGTACATCTGTGTCCTTACACTTACAAATCTACAAATAATGTGGTATTTGCAGAAATGGTGAAGAGATTACATGTACTAAATGGCTTGTGTGTCTTTTTTTAAATCTCTTAATGGGCTTAAAGACCCTATAAATAGTTGAGGTACAGAAACCCCACACTCATAGTCTTAGAGATCATGCAGATCTTTTGAGAACTCTGATGAGAGTTCTCTACTGCTCCGGTAAGAGTTTGTACAAATCATCTTACCTATGCATTTAATGTTAAAAATGTAATTCCTGTAATATTGGTGTATTAGTACTGCTCAGTTTTCTTTTTATTTCTCGAATTTTAATCTTACATTTTTTTCGTCTTGAGGAGGAAAGTACAACTGTATGTGTGTTTAAATAATTTTCACTTCTTTTCCCAAGCAAAAGTTTTGAGCTCAGTTCTGTGGTTGGTGTCATTTAACTTTGGTCAAAATTGGATAAAAAGTGGAGTTCAGACTTTATGCTGGCATTTACTCTGTAAATGATCTCTCTTTTTTTCATGTGTAATGCAAGACACCTTGGGGGGTTACTCTGACAGGGTTAGAGGTGTCAGATGTTGGTGTTGGTATTGGTATCTGAGCAATTTGCTTGAAATCCTTTTGAAGTCATTGGAGAGGAACAGGTACTCCTATATCATGATTTACCTTAAATTTTACTGTAGGGTGAGATAGATGAATTATAGCTGAGAAATGCCTTTTTCTCTCTGTAAATTATAAAATGGGTCTAGATTGCTCATAGAAATTTAGGCTGTCAGTGCTGTAAGTATATAATTTGAGCAGACTCCAGTTTGTTGATCTTCCTCTGTGTATTCGGGGTCCAAAACCGGAGCCATATTTTTTCAGATGTGGCTTTGTGAGTGCTGAGTAGAGGGGAGTAATCGCATCCCTGTACCTGCTGGCTGTGACCTTGCTAATTCAGGTCATAGAGTTGACCCATCCCCGGTACAGGATTCTGCACTTCCTGTTAAACTTCATGAGGCTTCAGTCAGCCCACTCCTGTTTTTTTGAGGCCATCTTGAGCGGCTGCTCCAGTGTACCAACAACTTCCCCTAGCTTGGGTGCCTCTCCATGGGCTTCAGGAGTGCTCATTCTGTCCCATCATCTGGGTCATCGATGTTGAACACTTGAGGCATTAGACAGGATCAGCCTCAAAATAGACTGACTGGAGACGGGCGCCACTTGCAGCTGGCTGCAGTTAGGGTTTGAACCACTGGAGACCAGCCTTCAGACCAGAAGGCCCATCCAGCTGCTTTGTGGTTCCCCCATCTGGGTCATCCCTCCCCAGTTCCTCTCCAAGGGTGCTATGAGGGACTGCACTGAAAGCCTTCTACTGTCAAGGTAGCTGACAGTGCTTGCCATTCCCTTGCCCACAGATACAGCCATTTCATTATGGAAGGCAGTCATGCTTGTTAGACCTGACATGCTTGGTTTAGTTCTGAGCTTTAGGACAAATGCTTTGAAGTGTGGTTGCTGCTTATAGTATGTATGTCACTGACAGTTGTGTATTGGGATCTTTCATATATTTTAATACTGTTGTGACTATTATCAAACACAATGAAACAGTGCTCTGCCACATACTGTTTAGTCTTCCTAAGGGATGTCTAATGCAGTGAAATTATTACAAAACCAAGGAATTGTTATTACTGACTTCAGTGAGGCCACTAATTCAGTAAAGATCTCCCTTTCTATGTCCTAATTACCTGCCTATTGGGAAACATGGATGAGTCCAGAGGAGGGCCACAAAGATGATTGGAGGGCTGGAGCACCTCTCCTATGATGAAAGGCTGAGAGAGTTGGGCTTGTTCAGCCTGGAGAAGAGAAGGATCCGGGGAGACCTTATTGCACCTTCTACCTGAAGGGGCTACAAGGAAACTGGAGGGGGGATTTTTTACAAGGGCCTGTAGTGACAGGACAAGGGGTAACGGGTTTAAATTGAAAGCGGGGAGGTTTAGATGAGATATCAGGAAGAAGTTCTTCACGGGGAGGGTGGTGAGGCACTGGAACAGGTTGCCCAGAGAAGCTGTGGATGGCCCATCCCTGGAAGTGTTCAAGGCCAGGCTGGATGAGGCTTTGAGCAACCTGGTCTGGTGGAAAGTGTCCCTGCCCATGGCAGGGGGGTTGGAACTAGATGGTCTTTAAGGTCCCTTCCAACCCAAACCATTCTATGATTCTGTGATTCTATGATTTCTCTTTGCAGAATGTAAAAAGCTCAAGTGAAAACTATTTCTCTTGAAAGAGAACTATGTATGAAAGAAAGCAATTGCAATTCGGTGGAAATTCTTCCCAAATCCCTATTTATGATTGGAGTTGGCTACTTCAGTAAGGAACACACTTTCATCTGACATAGCCCATTTGACTATATTGGAGCTTTGCTGGTTTCTAGCACTCTGCTGGTCTTGTGAAATTGCAAGCCAGTCAGGATCCTGGGTTCTGGATTCCAGATAAGATATTTTTTTCTGGAAATGAGGCATGGGAAAAAAATAAAAGGGTCATGTATTTCTATTTCACTAGTAGGTCAGTATTATTATTTTGCAGACAAGAAAGTTGAGGCACAGCAAGTGCTTTTCCTGTATGTAGTAGTTAGAGCAGCAGAACTGATGAAGGTAGTATTTTGAAACTTAGGAAGCACTTTGAAAGCCAGCACTGTCGTCTTTGTCAATAATGTGTTACATGTGGATATAGTTTTTATGAAAAGCCAGTAGAAAGCTAGAAATTAGAAAACTAGTAAAACATGCTTACAATGAACACTTCTCATGCTCTGTGATTTCTAAAGTGTTTGTTATGAAAATCTTGTGTTGGGCAAGAAGGATGCTCAGGCTGGATGGAATGTGTGATTAGAAAATATGGTAAGAATTAGTGCTCGTTCATTTTTATTTGGTTTCTCACAGTATGCTCCCGGAGGAGGAAATAATCGCATCTGCTAAAAGAACTCTGTGATACTAGGGCCAGGGTCCTACCAAAGGGGACGGGTAGAGAGGCAGCTAGATTGCCAGCTCCATAAACGACCTGTAGCAAGCACTAGTTTGATTACTGAGGAACTTCAGTGTTAAGTACAATCTACACTGGGATTTTTACTGGAATATTTGTAACTTCAGTAGCTTTGTCTTCAAAATTTTAATTAAGAAATTACTTTCTGTGTGGGCTTTTTTTTTTTTCCTTTCTTCCCCCCCTCCCCCCAGCTTTAGGTTTGACCTGTGTCGAATGAACTTTGTGTTCTGAAAACTTGAGGAGGGGGTGGGTGATTTTTCTGCCAGGAGTAATTGATTTAGCCAATGTGGTGTTGCAAACAAAGCCCTTGGTTGCCTGCAAATCAAGACAAGGCTGAGAATCACAGCAGTTGGGTTTATGCTTCTTAACTCAAGCTGTAATGAGAAAAATGGATTTATCTTTTGTCTAACAATATTTTCCCCTCACTGGTGGGGACTGTTCAGTGTCTGACAAGGGGAATATATTGAAAAGTTACTTAATGATTTGGGGAAATTCTGTATTAGCATATGACGTTCTAAGATCATCAGTGGCATAATCAGAAACAAAACGTGTTTCCTGAGTTTTAGTCTGATTTTCTACATCTGCAAGAAAAAGTACCTTCCTTAATACATGGCCAGGCCACAAAAGTTCATGCCAAAGACCTTTGATTAAACATGAGTTTATCTGGTTTATCAACATTGCAAGGAAACAAAAAATTATTCAGGCTTTACTCGTTTTCTGTACTAAAGCGCGTATCATACTCGTAGTTTTTAATATAACAGGAAAAATGTAAATGGTACAAACTTAAAATGATAAAAGTTTTGAGGTGAGATCTTACTGCCACAGAAGTCAATAGCAGAATTTCCACTGACTCCATGGCATCAAGACTTCATGGTTTGGTTGGTATTGTTAGGCTTGCCTGGGTTTACATTAACCTAAGTATATTTCACAGAAATACTTTCCTTCGTTGTTTTCTTGTTCCTGAGGCTCAGAAATTAATTTGCGTTTTTACTTGAAATGCAAATACCAGTAAAAGGTTGCAAATAAACCATCATTTAAAGGTTTCTTTTCATTAAAGGAGTATTTTCATGATAAATTTGCCCTCATCCTAGTCCTCTCATTGTCTGGTTTTGAAAATTGTGTGAAATCGTTCACTCTGGTGCTAAAATCTGCTGGCAACCTTGTTGAGTGCATTTTGTTTTTTGAATTATTAAGGTAGTGAGAGCATCAGAGAGACGAACTGAATTAGGTAAGAATTCAAACACTTCTGCTACGGGGACACTTTAAAATGTGTAGGCAGTTCTTTTATTTAGTTTTATAACTCTGAATATATGATGAATTTTTGAGAATTGTATCTCAACTACAAGACTTAGTTTGGATACCTTTTTTGCTGAAACTGTGGAAATCTAGAGTTTACTCTTGTGTACAGAAGCTATTAAGTGTGCTTTTTGTGTGAATCTGATTGTGAATTCCATGCTAATCTGATTTTGGAGTAAATAGTGGAGACCCTGGCTTGGGACCATGCTGAGTTAAAGGAAGCAAGTTATCCGAGGTGTATGTGTCAGGAAGGGTGAGAAGAGCCCATGCTTGAGATTCCCTGAAGGGGTGATGTCTATGACACCATATTAAATACTGCTGTGGTATTCCTTTCATACACAGTCTTAACTTCCTAGCTGGCTGAGACAAAGCCAAATATCTGTAAATTCCCTGCCTAATTCCAACAGCTCAGGCATGACACCATGCAAACTCCGCACTGCTTCAAGGACCCATGTGGCTTGGGTGCAGACTAGTCTAGTTCTTACAGTGCTCATGTTTCTGGGATTAACACAGATTCAGTGTCTTAGATCTATGTGCAAAATATGACTGTTCATAAATTGTACATTTCTCAAGGCATAGTTCTTTTTATAGTTACATGACTACCCATGGAATAGCTATTGGCTGAAGTTTTGTGCCTTTTGCTTGATCACAGTATGACCATGTGGTGATTGTGGTCTGTAATAGAAACTGGTAGACCCCTTACTGAAGCGCTTATAGTCTAAGGGCAAGTGACAGACAAAGGACATGATTAGGATTTAAAACGTGAAAGTAGGTACGTGCACTTTGTAATATTTGCTTTAGTATGTATTTAGTAAATTTGAAATACTGCAAGCAAATAAACCACAGCCAGCCTCATCCATCGTTCCCAACAACTGCCATCTGACCCTGTAGAAGGCTTTGGTAGGAACTCTCCCTGTGGTGCAATGCTTAAGGGAACGATCATGTTCCATGATGTGGAAAACGGGATGATCCAGAGGTCAAAGGCATATAGTCTGGCTTCTGAATGCTTCATTGTTAAGCCAAGTTTGAGAATATTGTGGTGTTCCTTTGCAAATTGGAACAGGTCAGAGGAGCTATGACAGTGATGCCAAGTCCTCTCTTGCAGTAAGGAATTAGAAGACTATAAAGGAAGGGAAGTAGTAACACAGTATGTATGCTCCTAATGTTAGAGGACTTTATGGCCCAGAAAAATAAACGTAGCAAGGCCTAATGACTTGAAGCTCATGTTGTCTTACAACTCTAAGTTATAGTTTGCTGTCAGAACTGAGCAGGAAACAGTATATTATCCCTCCCTTGCAGGTTTTAACTTAAGATAGCATAATCTTTCTGAAGGATTATTTAGGTCAGTGATTTATCAGGGCCTGATTCAACATATTTTATTGGGAAAGTTGGATTAAGTGGATGATATGCCTGAGGAATTTCTTTCACTTGAAAAACAACTCTAGAAAGGGTAGCTGTCTTAATAATTAGCAATTAATATATTGATTCATTTAACATATTATTTTATTAGATAACAAGCCTTTAACACCTCTTTATTTTAGATTTTAAAATAGTATTCTCTCATACCAATTTAGAAAATAGCAAAAATCAAAAGCTCAGCTTAGAATCAGAATACCCTAAAATTCATAACCTTTGGTAGATGATCCATTTTGGGGAAAATTAAGGAATAACAAATATTTGGTGCTCTTTACCAACACAGATTGTCTCATTGTGTTACAGGAGCTGTAGGATTGGGCTTGTGGACACAGACATATTTAATTGGCATTACTTTTTTGGCTGAAGAACGTGAGAAGTAATATTAGTGATACAATTATTAGAATACTTTTTTCCAGTTCTGATGCCAATAGAAAAAAAAAAAGATATTATGTTGCAATCGAAGAATACATCCCAATCAGCACTGAACCATTTTGGATCATATTTCAAATGAATTAATAGAGTCAAATAATTTCAGACAGAGTGCATTAGCAAAAGAAAGAGCCGTTACCGCTTTCCAATGAAATGAGAAACATAACTGAGTACCACCTGTCACAAAGGCAGTACAATGATCCAGATGGTTATTTATTTTCAGATAGGGAGAAAGAATGGAGAGAGAAGAAACTGCTGCCAGAATTTGTTGGTTTTTTCCCTCCCCTTTGTTACCTTCTTGTCAGAATAGTTTCTCTAATTAAAGGGAAAATTTTTTTCTTAGGAATAGGTTTTACTGATAGGATGTTCCTTTTGATATCTAGAGGTAGTTCACTTTTTTATTATCGAGAAAAGCAGTTTGAGAGGTCCATCTATTACTATTTCGTCTTGTACAATCAGTAAGACAAAAATAGAATGAACAGGATTTTGGCTGCTTGGTAGTGATTTCATTAGAACTTAGCTTAGAAATGAATTTGTATTATCACTTGAAATAGAAATACCTGTAACAAGCTAAAAATAACCCATCAGTTGCTAAAAAAGGTTTCTCTTAATTAAACATTGTTTTTTAATAAATAAATATGCACAATACAAGCATTTGAACCAATGTGTATTGCGTGTGCATTTTATTTACCAGCGTATTTGAGGCTCGAGCTTAGGCAGGAATCGAGAGAGGGCAAACTGATCTAACCCTGATTTTGAATATTGTGTGAAATTGTTTACTATGCTGCTAAAATACACTGGCAACCTTGTTAGGTCTGACAGAGTGCAGGTTCTTTTTGGAATTAGGAGGGTGTTGGACATAGATGTAGATGAGTGAATTAGGTTTCAAGCATGTTTCTGCTAAGGGGACATTTTAAAGTAGTAGTCCTCACGTTCAGTTTTGTAACTAACAACGTGGAAATCAAGAGTTCACTCTCGCTTAGTCGCAGTTCCCCCCCACCATTCTGGTAGAGTGACATATTTTATGGCAAAACTGGGAGAAGAGCCAGTACACCCAGGATGTCTTCCTTGAACAGAAATTGTATTTGGAGAAATGGTTTAAATAAAGCATTTATTTTAAATTATAGGTGTATTTTGATCACAAAGTGAAAACTGACAGAAAGGTATGACAGTAAAAAAGTGAGTGGTACTGGGCCAATAAATGATGCTAGGTTTCTGTGACAGCTTTTATGCATATATTAAAAAAATATATATACAAATAGCATTGCTTATTTCTACCAGAATTTCTTCTTTGGACTTAAGTAAAGGAAGGACCTGTCACTCTTGATAATTAGGTAAAAAGCCAGAAATTTTACTACAAAGACATAATGAGAGAGTTGTTGGAAGACCTCTCATGGGTTTGAACTGTGATTTTTATGTCTTTGTTTTGGAGCTACATCTTATCATACACCTGTTTTTGTATATACAGAGCTATGTCAGTGATGTTCAAGCCAGTGGGAATTATTTACATCCCTGACCATTTTTATGTCAAACGGTAGGTGTATACCAAATGCCTCCAAAATCTATGCTATGTACCTCCAAAGTACTTTGAGAATAGGCTGAGCCATCTGAATGTCTGAACATGCCCCTTATGAACAGATTTTACGGAATGAAACCTCTGTTCAGTGGGGTTTAAAAACGTTGACAGTGATTCAGGAGAACATCTGAGTTACTGGCTTGCTGCAGGCCAAAGGGGTAAAAGGCAGCTTTAGGAAGGAGATGAACAAAAGTCAACTTTCGCTGTCTTTATTTTCTTCTGAAGGATGACAGCAGGCAGGGATTGGGTCAGTTTCTGACCTAAATTCAGGACATTATGGAACAAGAAAAATATTTCCCCATTTTCCCATTGAAGTTTGCTTTAGGAGCTTTATCACTGTAAAACCAAATGTAGAAGCCCTTGCTATTTCATTTATGTAATGCACTTGAAATACATATAAAGAAAAATTAAGGTCTGACAAAAATATGACACAAAAGTGTTTATTTCAATAGCATACCCTAGGTGTTCTTAAAATCTTAAAACTTAAATGTATCTTCATGTTATGATTTCACAACACCTGCTCTTCTTGTGTTCAATTATTGATGACTTGAGAACCTCCTCTTACTTTTTTCCTTAGCCTTCACATGCACAAAAGCTTGAAAATACCACCTAGTTGTGTGCTAAATATTCAAACTAGATATTAACACCTGTTTTAGCTTATGATTTTCAAACAAATTCTTCTGGCATCAGAAGTGACATTACTGCTGTAACAGAGCAATACTGCAAAACAGAAAATTGCTGCACATGCCTGGGAGTATGGCTCACATCAGATGCAATAGTGAAAGAAAAGGGAAAAGAGAATTCACATTCAGTTATAAAGCAGTCAGAGAATAAATTTATTATTCTCTTCATTCTCTCTTTGGTGTGGTACACTGCTAGGATGTTACTAAAAAAAACCCCAGTATCTTAGTTATGTTTGGTTAAAAATAAAGCCTTCAGTTCAGTCCTTTATATTCTTCCACTTCTGTATGTGGAAAGCCTTTGGCTTTGGAGCTTTTGGATTCAACGTTTTGGTTCTTTGTCTGAAGCATGTTTGTCACAGCTGTCAAAAGAATGACTTGCACTTTGACTTTGGCTAAATTAAGCCATTAATTTGTGGCTTTGTAGCTATGGAGGTCCGGATAGTTGTGTGTGAGTGGAGCAGGATAATACGGAATGATTTGGGGAGGTTCGTTATTTAACAGAGTTTTTCCCTATTTCATCTATTACTCAGTAGTTGTGAACTCCTGACTGTAAAGCACTTTGACAAAGAGCCTTTGCAAAAAAATTACATTACTGATCCTAACTGTCTTTTGACGGCCCATTCAGTAGCTCATTGGTGGCTTGTGTGATTGGTGCTCATGGCCTTGAACCTGTTTCTCACTGTGAAATGCTGGGAAATAGTGTCATGTACGCAATAAGCTGATACCCTTCCTTGTGCTCTTCGTAAAATATGATTTGTTCTTAGTCTCTGCTTTTAGATGTGTGTGTGAATGAGTGTTTTGGGCGAATCTTTGGGGGAGTGAAAGATGTGTAAATGCCATTGAGCTTGATGTATTGCAGTACCTTACTAAAAAAATGCTCAGGGTCAAGCTTGAGATATTTAGGCAAAGAAGCCTGAGGATGCTTATGCTAATTTACATTGAAATGACTGCCTGTGGACTGAAGGTTTTTGGTCTTCCTGTTTTCACAAGTGGTATATTCACTTCAAGTCTGAAAATCACTTTTAAACACATTCCTTTCCCAGCTTTGTTGTGACTTTTATAGCTTATTTATAAGCTCCTGCAAATAGGGTTTTACTGTGCAAATGCTGACACAGCCTTACCTCTAGTGACCTGAATGGCCTCCTGTGTTAATTACTGTAGATCAGTAATGGTGTTATAAAAATATGCATCTGGCTTCTGTCCCAGAATCTGGACCACGGTGTTGTCTTTGTGTGCGTTGTTACATGTATGTATCGCTTTGTACAAAGACTGAATTCTCAGCTGTGACTGAGAAAACCAGCCCCCTTCTTCGTAAGAACCAGCTTTGACTGCCCTTTCCTTTATACTCAGCTCTGTGTCTCGCTTGGCTGATGTACAGGTAAGTTGACCTGGAAGATCTTTAGGAGACTTGGAGAACATGCCTGATGGCAGATGAAATTAAATCAGATTTCACAAAACTATTTATTGATTTACTTTTAGACTGCAAAGGATGTCCAAATTGTAGGGAACGGCCTGCTGCTTTGGCAAGGAAATTGGTGTTAACGGAGAGGTAAGAGGTTTAGTTGTTAGTTTATTTTTTCTAGCCAGGTCTCTGTTAATTTAGGTTCTAGTGTGTACAGGTTTTGATGGGCATGTTTTTTGGAGGACATGTGCCGGGAAGCGATGAATATGAGAACTTATCTGGCTCAGCTGTCTCAGTAGGCAACATTGCTCTTGTGTCCTTAAAGAAGTATTGCGGAGGCTCAACTATCCTGCTCTGTTGGAAAGCCAGATTCAGGCTTCAACAATCGTTTGCGTGGCTTGTTGGGGTTTTGGTATGGCTGAATGTAATGCAACCATTGAGTCGTAGAGGTAGAGACTAGAAGCTAAATTGGGTGAAGAAGGGGGTAAAGCTCCTGTTAATGTATCCAGAAGGATATAGTAATCAGGTGCGTGTTTACAACTTGAAGGTAAAAGGGGATGTCTGGGTGATTTTAGTGGAGGATGGGTCAGACCTCTATTCTGAGGGTGCTGCCTGTGTCCGTGGATCCAAGCCCGGTAGGACCGATCGCTGCTTTTCAGGGCTCTTCTGATGCTGCTGACCCCATCGGAGTGAATTGTGGCCCAGGACTGAACGGAAGCAACAGTCTTGGGCAGACTGTGGCCGCAGCCGGGCGCACAGGGCGCAACTCCCGAGCCGGGTCTGGGTGTTTGCAGTGGTGTCACTCGCAGGTCTGTGTCGAGGAGCTGGTCCCTCCGCTCCTTCCTCCTCGGGCGTG
>NW_010232996.1:107954-121998 GCF_000690775.1 Eurypyga helias | reverse complement strand
GGTGGAGGCGGTGGCAGTCCTGCTCCTGGCAAAGGTGGTGCTGGGGGTGGGGGTGGCATTCCCAAGCCAGGTAGAGGAGGAGGTGGAGGAGGGACACCAATCCCAGGTAAAGGTGGTGGTGGAGGGGGAGGCGGGACACCCCAACTAGGCAGGAGGGGTGGGACTTCTGCTCCGGGCAAAGGTGGTGGTAAAGGTGGTGGTGGTACTCCAGCACATGGAAGAAGAGGGACTGGAGGCAACATTGGCATCTCCCCGCTTGGCAAAGGTGGAGGAGGGGGTGGTGGCATCATGATGCCCGGCAAAGAGTGGTCCATGCAGGGCACTGCTGTGCCAGCAGAAGGGAGTCCTGAGCTGGGCAGGGGTGGGGTGAGTGGTACTCCTCCCAAGGACATGGGAATGGCAAGGGAAGGACCATGTGCTCCAGACAGCAGAGCAGCTGGTTCGGTGGCTGGCAGTGATGGGGAAATGCTACATGTGGGCTCCGGGGGCAAAGAAGGAGGATGTTCACTACAAGTCACAATACTTAGAGCCTGATTGGAAGCTGGCATTTCAGTCCCTCCTTCAAATGCAAGGGACAAATTAACTCTGGGTCCTGGAAGAGGTGACTGTGTCGTACTCTGTACTGGCTGGCTTGCATCCAGTGGCACTGAGATTAGCTTCGGTGAAAGAATTAAGGAGATTTCAGAACAAAACGTGGGTTGTAGTTCTAGAGCTGGCAGTTTCTGACTTGGCTCTTCACTTTTGCCCCGTTCTAAGTGAGGTGGTGGGGGTGGCTGTGGCAGTGCATTGGCTGAAGGCATTGTGTGTGCTGAATAATCCTCCGTTGGTGACGTTTGTACAGATCTTGCTTGTGACACAGTCCTGGGTACAGTCTCCTCTCCGTTTGTTTGAAGAGTCACGCTGCTGAGTTCCCCACAGACTGTATGTGTGTGCTCATTTTCCTGCTCTCTCCCAGCAGTCTGCACCTCTGCAACAGGGAACTGTTTCTCTAGTTCTGCAATTTTGGTCCTCAGATCCTCAATAGTTTGCTCAAGTTGTTGGATGACACTGGCACGCTCCTCGGATTTCGCCTCAAAATTGTCCTTTGGAAAAAAAAAAGAAAAATAAGCACGGAACAGATAACACATCACTATAAAGAAATAAATTTAGATAAGCAATATTGGTGTTCCAGAGGTTCAGAAATAAGAGAGTTATGACAAGCCTTTAAAAACAGAAATACCATTTTGTCTAGCTGCATCTTACAGTGGAAGACAACAGAGCTTCGGAAAATTACTTGCTTCAGTATGACATTACCTTTATCAGTGTGAACATGTTTTAGACTGTGATTATATTTGGCAAAACCAAAAATAAGCAGCAAACTCTGCCTCCCCCCCCATACCCTGACCAAGAGAACAACCAACCGCTGAGCAGAAGTACTGCAAATGTTTCTGTACACATGGATATGCAGACATGGTGGTGGGAAGGGCATTGTGTCACTGCAATTCTGCTAACTGAAAGTAAGTTAGATGTTTCTTCAAAAGGGATGCACTGTGCATAACAGGCTCAACACATTACTGACCACTGTCTCTCCATATACACCTTAATGATACAATACAGATTAGGAATGCAGAACATAACAAACGTGCACTTTTTTGAAAACAACTGATCTCAAAAGAGTGTAAAATTATGCTTTTCTCCAGCCAGCATGCTTGAGAAGGAAAAGTAAGACAAAACTAAGGGAGAACTTTCCTCCTACCCAAAATTTGAAACTCCTCTGCCAAGTGACAGACTGTGAATGGGTAACATCAGAAAAGCTTCCTGTCTGGACTAGTTATTCTGTATTTGACAATTTCCACATTTTTTTATATCTTTCTCTGAAGCATCTGATCCTGCCTGCTATAGACTGAGGAGAGGAACCATTAATCTTAAATGGCACAATAATTCCTAAATTTTAAAATAAATACCAGTAACAAACTGTACTAAATGTAATGGGTATGAGCTTTTATGAAAAGGTACCAAAAGAAGCAACATAGTCCAAAAATAGCCATTTGTGCTTATTCAGGAAAGATGAACAGGAGATAGAACAGACATGACTTTTCAACACAAAATATTTTAATAAAGAACTCACTGCATGCAACTAGAAAATATTTACTTTTAGTACTTTTTTTTTTTTCCCTTTAGATTTGGAATATTGATCAGCAGTTCAGGCATTTAGTTGAATTAAGTTTGTCATGCAACAGGTTTCCCGAGTGGTTACAGCAAAACAGTTTATTGCCTTTTCGTCCCCTTTTATAAAATCATAAGCTTCATGGGTGAGACTGTAGGCTTATTTCATAGGAAATCTTTCAAATATTCAGATTCTACAGGTCTTGTAAAGAACCCGACAAATAAGTATACAATGCCTGACACGCTAATTGACTTGATTTGTTTCAGGAAGATGATGTTTTTCATCTTACCCTTTGACACATGAAACATTTAGAATTTTTCCTTCTGGAAAATGAAATTGTAACTTCCAGCTGGGGACTATTAATAAAATATGTTCATTAATACTTAAAAAAATCGTTTCTGCACAGAATTGGTTTTCAAACATAAATTTCAATTTTGTGTTTATCTTAGTTTCCCAGATGTCCTAAAGCAATCCCAAAAGTCAAACTGCAACTACTACATTTAAGCCAAATATTGTTTTATTTTGAAGCATCTTTAACAGAACTTACAACCCCCCTATATTGTTTAAACTCTCTGGAATCGCAGTTTGAACTGAAAAGTACGGATTACAATGAAGCATCTTTACCAAACTTTGAAGAGGAATGTGAAACAGAGAAAAGAACATTAAGAAAGTTTTTCAGTGAATAGTGAAGGATAGAACACAGCAGACATATTAACAAACAGTATTATAGCAAAGAAAAAAGGCTGAAAAAGACATTTCCATTACAGACTACTCATGGTGCTTCAATCCACTCAGTTTCCTTTAAGAACTCAATACTTTGTAGCAGCAAAAATTTTGTTGAAGAACTTAATTTTAAATGAGAAAGAGAATGTTCTATTACCCTTCTGTTTCATCTATGCTTATTCTCTTACCAGTCACCTGCAAATGCAATAATAAGGCCTATCAATTCTTCAAAAGGAAATATTATCAAAGGAAATCAGTTCCTAGGATTATTAAGGCCATACACTGGTTTTCAGTTATTTGAGAACAAATCCAGTTTCTCCAGACTATAACCCTACAAATCTCCCATTTTACACTGTAAGAACACTCCATCAAGGGTTTTATGACAGGTATAGCTTCCCAATTCTATCTGAACTGGAAAATTTATTCCTGCCACAAACTGAAGCCAACAGGATGAGACATAATATTAAATGGTTCTGAAAAGATTTGCCTTAATGATGGCTGATCTCAGAAAAGTTCACAGTTTGAAAAACTCATTTACTCATGAGATTGGATTCAACTTTTCAAGACGTAATCCTTGAATCTTGAAATTCTACTTGAACTACAGAAAAAACCTAGAATTTACAAGAGGACTTACAGTTCAGGCCATGACATTTCTTTCAAGAGAAGGGAGGTGGGGTGGGGTGGTGGGATGTTAAGTTTAAAAACATGGGTAATCAAGTGACATGATTAAACAATTCAGGCAAGAGACTAAAATGCTTCAATGAATTAACATGACTTTTTACCCCATGTCCTAAGAAACAATTTTCCTGCTATCCTTGAGACAAGGCATTTCAAACAACCTGATGATTTGCTATTGTGTTGTTTCACATGAATCAGCAATATATCCAGGTTTTCACAGAAACAGCATATTATAAATAAACAAGACTTTGCTGTGAATATAGAGATATTTATCCAGAGAAAAATATGTACTTTATGTTTATGTAGTTTAAAAAAAATCCCAAACAAACAAAAAAAACCCCAAGAAAACAAAGCCCCAGTATTTATATGTTTCAGTAATTATTTTAGAGAAATAAAGATATTGTTCATTTTGACTTTTAAGGTGCCCTCAGGCTAACTTAGTTAGACTTCTGACTTCTCCCTAACAAGTGTAGTGTTTGCCTAGATCAGAAAGGGCTGTATCAAACAATCATAAGCCACAGCAAGTTTCCACTATCCTCAACAAGGAAGGAGATTTAAAATATATTTAAGTCCAATCAGAAATGAAACTCAGATAATTATCTTAGAAGACTAAGCAAGGAAAGACTTAATTTTTCACACTTGTAAAAGATGGACAAAAGCTGTTGACAAGAACCAGAAGACCCAGATAAAAAAAATATACACAATGAAAAGAAGGTTCATTTTTAATCCAAAGGACAATTCCACAGCAGAAACCTACAGGGTTTAAAAGAGATATGAGGGAACTCTGTCTTGCCTAGAGTTCTTACCCAGGACCCAGGTACTGTGGAACAGTCTTCTTTCTGTAAAGAAAGAAAGAAAGGTGGAAGCTTAAGCCTTGCTTTATCCAGGTGACTTGAGCGTGAAAGACGTGAGCAGGAAAAAAGTTCCAGAGGTGTATGGCTATAGAATGATGCCCAGCATTTCTCAAAAAGGTTGTACATGTTCCACGTGCAACGCGTTGGGTGCTTAATCTGGGACTGCTGGACTGACTGTGCTACATCAATAGGCTTGTGTTACATCAATAGGCACTGATGTATACAGTATCCATCTGATCTGGGAATACTGGCTTTACTGTATGAAGGTTGTATGCTTGGATCTGCACATATAACAAAAGTCTGTACATTACACGCAATTCATTCCAATTTTTTCGTGTGTTCCACATGTGTACATCACATGTCCAGCATAAAGCTGATCTACATAGATAGAAAACACTCAGGATTGTCAAACATTTAAAAGCTCAGATTCCAGCTACCTTCTTTACCAAGTCTGACATCCTAGTTTCTCAGGACTGAATTTCCAGGTAGAAAAACCCTACATATCTATGAAATTTAGCCGTAGACTGTATGTATACACACATATACATGTATCTGTATTATATATTTAGCTAAATCTATGTCAACTGCATTCACTTATATACTTTATGAACAGCCATAATGTGTCTTTTTCTTCTGAAAATAAGCATAATGGTAGTTATTAATGGCAATTTTGCAATATTTGAAAAATAAAGACACATTACAATTTAGTTTTAAAAGTTAAAGCTTTATAGTATTACGAGCCAATAAGTTGCATCAGCAGTTTGACAGCTTGCAGGAATTTGTCACTTAGTGTCATAAGTTTCACCTCCGGGTGGAATTAACGTGTAGATGATAGGCTTATACTTCTTGGTGTTTGTTATTTTTTTTTTTCCCCAAAACATTAACCTTTTTGTTTTTCTACATCAGAATTCAGATTGCGAGCACCTACAGGGAATAGAAGAATACAGTTAAACAGGATTAAGATGGCATAATAAAAGACCCCTCAGGTCTTCCAGTAAGTTGTCACCTGGTGGTACTAGCAGCATCTGGTTATTTGGAAGGATGCTCTTTCCAACTACTCATTAAATAAATATCTCTTTTCTATGTGAAGTGAGAAATTTCTGAGCGTACATGCTCACTACATAGTATAAAGTAGTGCCACAGTAAGAATTTAATTCAGAGTTCCCTTTTGAAAGACGTTTCTTGCAACTGCAGATAAACCTTAAGAAAATGAGACAACATTTTAACAAGCATTTCAGTGCTACAGTGAGAAGTACCGATGGACACTTGATTTGCATTCAAACAAAATAGCATCCATCTAATTAATTCTCCTATTGCCCTAATCCTCAAAGCCCATTGTAACATTTTAGTTTTACAGCAGTAGAAGTAGTAAAAATCTGGCCAACTTGCCAATAACTTCAGGCAGAACTGCTGAAGGAGTGGGATTAGGATTAGATACTAGTTCCTTCCATGGGATCAAATTTTTTTTGAGCTCTTTTTATACTGAAGGTGCATGTGTGGGGACAAAGGAGATATGTTTTTGCAATAGTTTAAGCTACGCTTCATGTTTCTTCCTACAACCACACGGAAATATGATGCACAGCTTCCCAAGATAGCACTGAACGAGCAAGCGCTGGAATAGAAAAGGTGTAATGCACTGCGCTGCCTGAAGTGATGAACTTTACCTGGTGGAGGTGAGATAATCTCCCACACTGTGACACACTGCAACAGAAGGATTATACCAGCCTGCACTGTGCTGGTATTGGGACTATTTAGCTGTTCCTAAGCTGAAGAACTAAGACACGTCTAATCAAGCAAGAGGTTTTGTCATAACATATCATGGGTGACAAAAGGACAAACAATGCTGAGATCCATAATTATTGCAATTCATATAGTTCAAATAAACAAACAACAAAGGACCAGCAGGGAGCATGGATCTTTGAATAAAGATGCATGCATTATAAATGCCAACTTCTAAATCTGGAATTCAGAAGAAGAAAATAGCTTTGTTCAGGTTCACTTTCTTGAAGCTTCTGTTTCTTAACAATTTGGACTCCTTATCCCTGGGGTAAGTGCATTTCAGAGGATAAGATCCAGGTTCTTTACAGTTCCCATTTTAGTAAATAATAAAACCCAAAAAACAACTTGAGATGCATCAAAGACTGAAAGAGTTTTCTATCTGCAAGTTATAAGACTGTTAACTGAGCTGAAATATAACCTTAGGTTATCTACAACTTCTGCTACAATAGAAAACTCAGAAGAATTTTTGTAGACTAAGAATAGACACAAGATAAAATCTCACAGAACCACTGACCACTCTAGGAGCTACACAGTAGTCAAGTATAATTACTGTCATCTTCTATAATATCACTTTTAGCCTACACAAATAACATTTTTCAGCCTGGTCCCCAGAAAGTTTTAGACGTGCTTTGTTAAAAAAAAAATAAGCGACCAAACAACAGGATGAATAATAACAAAAAACACCCCCAACCCTCAAGTCTTGAAGGTTTCTCTCCAAGTATATGAAATATCATTATTAGAAAAGGCTTACCCCTCCATATAGCTTCATTTAGCTCAGAAACTGGTTCAACTGTTCTGTCACTTACACAGTGTAAAACAAGTATGTAAATGATAATGGCCACAGAGAGAAAAAAAGAAGAGGTTCATCTTTATTAATTTTGATATAACCTTATTTTGCCTATTTCTGCTGCCTTTGTAGGTGTTCTGCTATTGGTCTCAAAGATACTGCTAGAGTAGATTAGCTTCACTTGGGTCTTTCAGCAGATGAAGAGATGACTAAAACCTAGCCATCTATGCCAGCAATCCAATAAGCAACAGGTACCTTAAGAGTCACAAATTTCCTTTAAAGCTGGGATAAAAACTGTTCTGGTTTTAGTTTCTATGCGATGTTTAGGCTGTTTGTTGAAATGACTCTTGCGTGATGAATCACCTCCTTTCTTCTATCACCTGCATTGGTTCTGAAGTATTTCAATTTTGAGTCTAAAGGGTTTGAGTAGTTTTCCTATGCATCCAGGCCAAGGCAACCATATATCTCATTCTGTTAAAACAAAAAATAAAATCTGGCGTACCTTAAACATTACTACACTGGCATACTAGAGAAAGGAGTTGAACTTTTTCACATCAGGAATTTTATTGATTTTTGATTTGACTTGAGAATGACCAGTAACACGGGAAGTAGTCACTGTGTAAGCTATCTCATTCTATTATTGTGAGTTTTATATACAGTAACTATACTAGATTTTATTCTAGAAATAACAGTAAGGTTTCTATTGCCCAAAATGTGAACATCAATAATTTAAATCTGGAGGAGACAGAATGCCTTTAATTTCTTCTCCTGGTGGTCTGGTTCTGAAGATCAAAATAGGCAAGGGTTTTTCAGGTGAACTCTACCACATCCTGATAAGCAACTGTCCAGAGCCTGATACTTCTACAACGTACTAGCCCTTTTTATCCAAGGGTCCAGCCAGACCACAAAATGGGAGGTTCACACATTGCTTTTGTTTCTGGCTTCCAGCAGGAAATAAGCAGCAAAAATATCCACAGCAATAATAAATCTATGTAAGAAGGGGTGAATGTTCTTCACTACCCTGAAATATGAGCCTACTACTCATGACAGGAAAAGTTTGCAGAAATGGAATTAGAGTCTTCACAAATGTATCCATGAACATGCGGAAAGCAGGGGGCTGGGGGTCAATCAGCTGCTCTGCCTCTTTGGAATTGTGAAGGCTATATCAAATGCAAAGCTGTATCATTTTGCATGAGAGAACATTAAATAAAATCAATCACAATCAAATCATCAAAGATGAGCTTTATGTTTTGAGAGGTTAAGTCAAATTTTTTGGTATCATGGACAATGGAAAAAAAATATTTGTCTCCAGGAAAAGTTGAATATTGAAAACACAGGAAGAAATTAAACATTCAGGAATATGTGAGTTCATTTTACCAGTATTTTTGAGCTTTGAATATACCTACTGGTGTAGTCATTAAAGGATAAATAAATAGCATAATATGCATTTAAAAATACTGAAATAAAAAAGTGATTTTACTGGGTTTTCTTATACCAACTTAAAATGGGGAACTTAAATGGGTTAGTCTGTTTTGCATCTAAAGAGTAGAAAAACTTGGCTTTTCTTTTAAGTTCTCATTCAAATATGCAATATACCAAAATTATAGTTGGGGTTTTTTTTTTTGGACGTTCTTTTTGTTTTGGTTTGGGTTTTGTTTGTTTGGGTTTTTTTTAATAATTCTGGGTATTTGTTATGAAGAAAAGCATTTCTTATCTCTCTTCCACACACAGAGCCCTGTGAAAAGTCTCAGGATCTACACCACTATAAAGTAGCACCTGATCTTTAATGCTGAGAGAAATAAAAGAAAAAATTAATCTTTAGAAAATGGCTCACTTTTGACTGGATGAGGTCTCTCAAACAGGCTAAGCTGACTGGACAAATTAGATCACTTTGTCCTGCTAGGAATGTTACAAGAAGAAATATTCTTTCAGCGACAGGATGTTCTTTGGAGACACATGGGGCATGCATCTGTATGTGTATATATACAGGACATATGCACATACATATACACAAATTTGTACAGATGCTTTTTTAAGGTCCTCTCTTGTATTTAATGATTTCTGCATCTCTTCAGTTCAATTTCTGTGGAGTTCTTTTAAAAGAGTCTGGAAGGCAGGAAAATCCTATAGTAATTAATGTATTTATGTAATCCAAATACAGTATGATACCACTGAATATGCAAATCCACTGTTTTCATTCTCCCTAAGTGGTGAGAGGAATTTTCATCCAGAATTAATCAAACATCCAATTTAAGCCAGTTTTGGGAGGAGTTTATAGATATTCGTCTGAAATAAGATTTAGAGACATAGTTTAAAGAGGAGGAAGATAAATACAGCTCTGCTATATATTTTGTCCTGACCAGGAATGCATAGGTGAAATTAAAACTCTCAATTTACCTATTTTCATGAGTAAAAAGAGTGATAAGCCACAGGAGAAAATAGAAAACATTTTAAAAACATACAACTATTAAAAATACAATGTCATGCATATCTAGGCACTGCTCCCTCAGAGAGACATCACTGCCCTGCTAGTATTTTACAATATGATCTCTGTAAAAGACAAGAGAAAAAAAACCTAATAGTGCTCAGAATCATGCACAGACAGAAGAGAGGTAATTCTTCCTATCCAAGCCCTATCCCATACAATAACACTTTTCCAGAGAAAAAAGAAAGTCTCTCACATTATAGCCAAGCATTTTAAGTACTAACAAGTAATTCTGGCTAAAATAAATAAATTTCTCAGTTTTACTATCATTTCTCTTTGTTTTCACATCAATGGTGGAAGAAAGGGGAGTCTATAATTCATAAGTGAACTTCCATTGCATAGAATTTGCAAGCACACTGCTCAAGCATTATTATTACTTGAACCTTAAGGTTGGTGCTACTTCTCAAAGAAGTTAGACCTAAAATGACAAAGAAGTCTGTCTGGTTGTGTCTTTATGCTTAATAAGTCATAGTCAAAGTGGAAAATGCAGAATGCTTATTATAGTTAAAAGATGCAAAATTTATATTATGCTCTACCATATTCTCATGAAAGTCTGATGTAGAAGTCATGAAACCAGATGAGTCACTTGAACTCAGTTCAACTCTTCAGAATTCTCAGATTCTTGAGAATATTAATCAATGCTTTTAAGAATGCAATATATGGATTAGGAGTAACTCATAGGAAATATATGTGCTTTTAGAGTACCTATATTCACCTCCTTAAGCTGTTATCAAAACAACAAGTCAAAAATGGAGCAAGACTTATTTTACTGCTGAGTAGGTAAAGCAGGAAGTACATATTAGCACTACAACACAGCTATCCTTGGAGATGAGCAAAATCCTGAAAAAAACAACAGAACATCTAAGCTAGCATTGCTTGGGGGAGTGTGCTGGTGGGGAATGGACTGGACAGCATGACCTCGTAATGTCTATTCAGTCCTTAATTATTCTTTGATTTTTATGTAATTGCAGGGCTGTAATTGAGGTAGCATGACACATATCAAAGAAGAAAAACTGAATAAAGAGCCTTTCAAACTGAAATGAGCACATAAGTAAAACTTCAACTTGACATTAACATCAAGAATTAGAACAAAACAAATTTTAGTCAGACCATGGCCAGGAGGAAGAGTGCAAAAATGTCCTATTGTCACTCCACTGAAAATTATAGCAATGTATTGTTCCTTTTAAAGGAGCAAACACTGCCTTCAAGCAAAACAATGGAAGTCAATCCAAGTATTGTGAAGTCTGACTATAATACAAAATACTAACATTTGTTCTGAAAATTAACTGCTTTTATTTTTCTACCACACAGGCTTGAAATATTATACTCCTTTATTTATTTTTATTTAAATATGGAGCTTATTATTTATATTCTATGTATTTGAATTAATTGATAAAAGTTATGTCAGAAGCACTTTTATCCTTTTTTTTTCCCTAATGTCTCCCTCATACCCACCGGAATTTCATACCCACCGGAAAACTGACTTTTCTATTTAAATGATGGTAATTCAGCAGTAAAACTTTTAAATTATCACTACAAAGACAGTAAGCTAGAAGATATACAGACAAAAAAAACCCCAAAAAAACCCACCAAAACCAACCCAAAAACCCAACTTAGCAGTGACAGAACAGAACTTCCTAAACATTTGTTTTGTGCGTTTTGTTATTTTTAGGACTCGGTTTTATTATCTTTGAGAGATGCTCCAATTACTAAAACTTGGTCAGATTAAACACGGTAAATGTGCGTAATTTTTACAGGCTAATTTATTAAGCCCCACAAAGCCACCACTTTCTGACTAACAAACTAACAAATCGATATTCTCTCTGCAGGACACCAGGGAATGATTTACAAGTGTCTTTCACGGTCCATTCAAAAATCCTTAAGTGCCATCTAGTGGCTGCGTAGACAGACTTCTTTATGATGTCTTCCAGGCCCCCTGTTTAAACACTTCTTCCCTCATTTCTAGTATTTCTACTTGCATTCTCATCCTTCTTTCAGAGCCTAAGAAATCCCGACATTACCAGAAGACAGTGTTTTAAACACAAAGTTCAGTTACTTGTCATCTAGAAGGAAGAACAGACTGGAACAGACAATCTCTGTTTAAATTATATTGAGGTCTCAACACAGAGAAGAACCTCACCTAATATTTTTCAAAAGTTTAATTAATTTCTTACAGTAATAATACATGTAAAAATCTATCAGTACTGATTTCTGAAAACAAACCAAAGGAAACCTGAAAATTGCAGTCCATTTAAAATGAAGAGTAAGTTCTAACATTAAGAATCAAAGACAGATTTTCATCAATAAAATTGGAAAATTCTGCATAAGAACTTACATTTGTGTTTGTGAAATATAGACAGATTTGCACTTATGTCCAGGATCGAAGTTTGACAGAGGTTAGGCTCTCCTTTACTGCCTCAGCAACATGCTCTGCACTTCAGCAATTCCTATGACCCCAGCAGTAAAGTCTTCTGCCAGTTTTCTATAATTTTTTTTTTTCACAGAAACTTTGTTTCCTTTCTGTACATTTTTGATAAAGCATAATTTATTCTCAAGTCTAACAAAAAAACGCTATCTGCCTACATGTGCTTCCTGATGCTCATCCGCTTTAAGCTAAGATTTCCCAACCATAAGACATTGGACTTACAGTTAGTACGTAAGTTCCTGCACTCCAGATATTGCAAGACTGGCTTTACTTTTTTTTTTTTTCCGAGATAAGATCAACACAGATTTATACCTCTGAATTGTTTTAAGTTTTTGCTTTCTCGGATGGGAGTTGATTGCATGATACAGGAGGTATACTTTGATACAGTTCTCCTTAAAACAATATATCCAATTCTATTTGTCAGGACAGAGATCATCAGTTAGCTATAGCATTTACTTTGAAAAATGCAATAGGTACAGACTTCACTATCATTAAATTCATGTGGAAAGCTTGCCAAAAACTTTACTTACTTCATGTTCCTTTCTTTCCTCAGTGAGACAACTGAATACAGCAGAACCTTGTGAATATATCATACATTTTTCTTGGTTTTTTTTTAACCCAAATGTAAAATTTTTTTCACCAAAGACGTTGGCCGTTATGCTTTTGTAGGACAAGAATTTTCTTAGATGAAGTGTTTATTGCCTCCCCAGGCTTCTCTTTCTACTGATAAAAAAGTAGTAAAAGGATGGAAGAGGAGTAGCACATGTTCCCAGGATCACTGGCTCCTTCTGAATGAATATCTCAAGAAAGAACATGCAAAATTAAGCAGTGTAAGGCAGCCATAGCCACATAATAGTTTGGGAGCTCATAAAGGAAGAGTTCTCAATTTTCCTCCAATTTCTGTTGAACACAATTGTTTCACAGTCTCACCTGAAGTTTGCCTCTCCCCTGATGAAAGTCATGCAATGGCAAAATCAAACAGGTTCTAAAAATGTCCCTTTTTTATGTGTAGTAAAGTCATTTCTCCATTTCAGACAAATCTTACTTTTACATTATTGCATCTTCACCTGTAAAGGATCATCTTCCTGAAATTTCATTTTACAGAATTTTAAGCAGCATGCATGCTTCCAAGACATTTTATCATAATGAAAAGTAAATCCCAATCCCACCATTGTTCCATATTTTCTAAATGGATTGATTATGTATTTATCTCATAGGATTTCACAGCCTTTTTTCTTGTATTATTAAGTGTAAAAACTGGACCACTTCAAATATCACTGTTATTACCCTAAGGAGTTATAACAATTTGTAGTTAAGGACTAAAGTAAGAAAAAAGATCCCCGCTGAAATGCTGAGAGAAGTGTTACCAATGAAGTGTGGTAGTTGGGGTGTCCCCTGGGAGTATTCCTAAGAGTCAGACTTACAATGTTTTCAAAGTGGAAAGTATATTCAACATGGCAAAATGTGTATTATAACTTAAGGTTTTTAAGACTAGCATTGTTTCCCTATAATACTGTTGGAAAGTGCACCAATAGATCATGTAGCATAAATCTGTCTTTAGTGGTTGAGAAGTATTAACATTTTCTGTGGTTGTTACTACCAACTGAAGTATGTGGCATTTCAAGAAGGCATATAATTTTGGTTGAGGGATTATTTGTTGGTTGAAATGGGGTGAACCAAACCAAAGTGAATAACAGACACAAAAACGTTACAGGCATAAGAATTTTTAAGATTACAAGCTTTTCCACTGTAAATGTAGTTTACAGACTATTTAAACTATCTCATAAGCAAACAGTTAGAAATTGGAACAGTCTCGCAAAACCTCATCTCCTGAGACAGGATTACAGACCAGCCATTATAAATGACATGAAGAAAAATTCATTACATTTGGATGCTGCTCTTAAAAAAAAAACCATGAGGGCTTTCTTTTTAAATTTGTGTGATATTCCGCACAGACACTCATCACAAAAACAAGAAAAGAATAAATTAATTTTTTTTATAATTAGGCACATAAGAATTTAAGTGACTTCCCATTACTGTGATGTCCCATTGCTAAGCAAAGCCTAGTTTTCACGTACTCATTTTACATGATGCTTTTTATTTTTTCTTTTTTGCTAAGACTCCATTTTTACCTACCATGTAAACAAAATCAAGAAAACCTGAAAAC
>NW_010232996.1:99366-107923 GCF_000690775.1 Eurypyga helias | reverse complement strand
GTAGGGAAAATTGTAAGGGTACCACAAAAGATTAGGGGTGTAAAACAGAAAGGAAATTGGCTGTTGAACAAGAGTACAGCTGTCAAATCCAGACATCAGGTTTGAAGCTGAAGTATCTAAATTAGGACATTACATTTTTCTCTTCTACCTTCACTAAAGGAGTTAAGACTAACAAAGCTTTCTCTGCTCACACTGGGAAGACTAAGCAGATACTTCTCCTCCCCTCCTTGGTGTTTCAAAGCCAAGTTTTGAAATGGCTAACAATTTTTCTAATGTTTACTCTGCTTACTGACTCCTGCACTAAAAGCAAGCACACCCCCAGGCAATGTTTTTAATTGTAATTTTTAGAAGTTAGCTAATTTGGATTCAAAAGAGCAGTCTTAAAAATTTTAGGAAATTATGCTGCAAAACGTGAAGGTTATCTCTAACTTTGTAAAGGTAAGGAAATGAAGAGGATATATAGAAAAAGCACCTTCCAGTGGCAAGAAAATGTAGAACCTAGGCTCTGTGTGGGGGTTACTTGTGTTCTGAATCTTTTAGTCACCTGTTCATCCTAAGTGAGATAATTATCAGCATCATGTTACATTTGAGTTTGTTTCTGTGTCAATATTGACATCTTCAATTATTTTAATAGCACATGGGAAATGTCTTTTCCCAGGGAAGAAGCCTGTAGGTAGACTCAGTTGATCAGTTTCAAATTTTACACTAGGGCTCTCTCCTTTGTCATGAACTGAAAGAAAAGAGGAAAAATCACCTACTTGGCTAACTACAGTCAATGCTTGCTTTCTTCAGAAAGAAAAGCTATGGATGAGTTAGACAAAGAATAAAAGAGTCTAGATCTTTAATTGAAACATTTCATAGTATTTCATTACTTTAAAAAAGTACAACACCAAGAATGAACTGATTTCAGTAAAGGATTTCTCTACAAACAAAACAAAAAATAGTAATGTGACCATTCTACTTTCTAGATGTTTTTATAGATTGATATAGATAGATATTGATAGGTAAGTAGAATACACTCAACTGTTTGGGACTGTACAGAAATAGTTTGAACACTTTTTATCTACACAGAGTTCCTCAAACTAAATAACTACCACCTTGATGTTCAAAATAAAACAGGATGATGAATTAATATACCAAAAACTTGAGATTATTTTCTGCAAGTGAGCTGATAATGAATTCAAAACATTTTTTTTTTTCTGCTCTTGATTGATGAATGGAAGAAGTTCACGTTACCGTCATAAGAATTCAACACTGGACAAGAGGGATGGGGATCGCTAACAATACTAGCAAATGCAATTCAGTAGTTGGACAATATAATAGGCTAGCTATAAAAAACAACAAAAACACACACACACACCCCAACCTGAAGTAAATATTATTTGTTCAAGCAATCAAACAGTGCTCTAGTGCTGCTGGTTAAACTTCATTCTCATAGCAAAAGAATCAGCTTCTTTTAGGTAAAGCATTTTCAGAAATGCTGCTCAATGCAGTAATGCTTGAACCATCCAGTCATTAACCAAAAACCCACCAAAACCAAACAAAAAATCCCCCACCAAAAACAAACCCCACAAAGAAAGAAAGGAAGTAAAAAAAAAAAATATGTAATGCTGTTGGCTCCTCCTTGTTCCAAACCAAGACTTAAGGAAACCAGAACTTTACCTTCCTCTTCATGACTCCCAGAACAATTGAATAGTCTTATTCACTAGTAAGATAAGTCTGGTATCTCTACTCAGAGAGTTTTCACAGAAAATAAACTAGCCTTTTGAGGAATCAAAATTTGAATTTTCTCAACTCTATTAAACTGTGCAAAATTTAAAAAAAGAATTAACATGAATTATGGCAAGCTAAGAAAGATATAGTCTGTGTTTATGTTGAAAAAGTCCAACCCAGACTATGTCTCCACTGTATCAGTATTACATATCTCCTTTTGAAGTCCAGTATGGCACCCTACATATGTTCACCTACTACCTGGAAGTTTCAGTGGAGAAATAAAAAAATCCCAAAACCTCTACCACTGATAATTCACATGGAAATTTGTAGATTAGCTAATATAACCATATCTTTTACAGCTATTTCTTAGTAATGTCACCAAACCTCCAGAAACAAGCGTTAACTTACATCTGAGTGAACAATAATATATTACAAGTCACCTCAGGCAAGAAGGAATCTTGAATCTCTATACCTATATACACTATGGAGCAGATAAGTAATTTAAAATAAAAATATAGAATCAAAGAGAAAATTATGAATGTTTGCATTCAGAATATTCAGTACATGAAGTTATTTTAAAAAAATGCATGAAGTACTGCATTTCCAGACTTTTTACTAAATCATAGATAAAAAACTTCTGTTAGAATCTTACCTGTACCCGCTGACCATCCTCTATGCATTGTTTCTCTGTTTCTAGGACAGTAGATTTCAGCTCTAAATTTGAAAAGAAGATACAGATTTTTAAAGCTGTATGTATATTAAAAAAATATTTATCTTTCATGAATTCATGAAAAGAAAGTAGAGTTAAAAAGAAAACAGTGGTAACTGTTCCATTTTCCAAATTATCCATCCAAAAGTAAATTAATAGATTATGTGAATAAATAAAGCCAGCTTGATCCCAAATTACAATGTATTTATTATGACTGAGCATTAAATCCTATCATCTTTAATGTCTAGCACATAAAACTTGAAAATCCATTTTGATTGTCAAAGTTTCTGATTCAAAAAAAAATATGTACTTATGCCTCTATTATATACATTCCATTAGAAGGTCAATGAAAGTTCTCATGCTTGCCCTTCCCATCCATTCTCATTAAAAAGTATTTCTGTCCTTACGGTGTGCAGATTGTGTCTCTTCACAAAAGGCCAAAACAACCTGTGAGCAGGATGCTGACTGCTGGCATTTATGTTGTCTTTTTCACATCCTCCTCTGGCCCTCCTCTGCCCTACCGTCAAAATTTGAGATCTCCACATTAGGATAGATAATGATACAGATCTAAACTCACATTTTAAAAGCGTGCCTAAATGCAATTGGCCTCAGTATTGCAAACACATTTTGAGAAATGTCAATTCCTTCCTAGCTTTATTATTCACTGTCTACAGCATCTCAGTCTTACAAAGGAATGGTCCGGGAATGTACAGTTATTGTGTAAGTGTACAGTCAGAGCTTCCCAGAACTGAGGACATTCAAAAGTGAGCATACGAAACTACTCCTTCACCTTTGTACTGAATTCTACACCCTCTCTTTTGGGCATGGAACCAGAAATAATCTACTTTCTAAATTTTTACTATGTTATTCATTTATATTTTAAAAAATGAAACAGCAATACTTCAATTTAGTAGCATCTTCTTCAATTTTCTACTTTGGAATAACTGATGAGAATCCTAATGAATTTCTAAGCATTCCTTCACTTAACTACTGTCTTTAAATGGAGAGGGGAAAAAAGTTATTTGTCCCAGAATTATGGTTTTAAATGGAACTACAGATCTCCAACTGTCACAGTGACAATGAAAAATAAAATAGTAGTGAGACTAAGAACTTTTATCTGCATATTTTACCTGGAAAAGATTATCAAAACATAGCACCACCCCCAACTGGATTCCCTTTTTTATTTTAAAATCTGGATAACAATTATTCTACCTAAAAATACTAGTCTTCGAGATCTCTAAATGTCTATAAACATTTCAATATAAACCAAACCTAAAGTACTAAAGAAAATACATTAAAACCTTGATTGTGATAATATTTATTTCAGTGGGACACGTGCTGTACATTTCTGCATTGTTTCTACAGTGCTGTATTTTGATTGCCTTCTGGATAAAAAAATATAACAGATTTTGTGCTGGAAATGACACAAGCATGTAACAAACCAATACAAATTCAAGATCCTGCAGTCTTTTGCCAATGCAGGGAATAACAAAAAAAAATAATTATGGAAGACACAGAGGCCTCTAGTTAAAGCACAGGGTTAGAGTTAAAAGCTCTGGTTCCTGTCCTGACTTTTCTATAAATTTCTTCTGACCTTAAATGACCTCTTTGTGCCTTAGTTTCCTTGCCTGATAGAAGTTAACTAGGAAAAAACAAACAAACAAACAAACCCCAGCAGCTACAGAGCACAAAGGCCTCTAACCAGCTTAGTAACTTCTGCTAATGTTGACTCTTCAAGTGGTCACAGCCTAATTTTGTAGGCTATGTATACGGGACAAGAATAGAAATATTTTTCTTATACCAGCCCAGAAAACATGCACATCACACCCTTCTTATACCTTTTAAGAGTACCACTATACAGCAGGCAAATCTGATGACCATTTGCAGGAAGAGTGAAGTAGTTGTAATCCAGAACCTCTGGATTCATAATTCCTAGACATTTGACCTCACAGCTTTCAGACAATCCCAGCTGTTGGGTTGAGAGACATAAAAGTGGGGTTTCATTGCCAGTGGCAGTTATGTTGCTGGGCTACCCCTTCAAAAAGAACATTCCTCAACTTTTTTTTTTAACACCTTTTTTTATTTGTTTACTAAAACAGCATTTAAAGTCTCATATGACAAAATTGTGCCCGGTCATAAAATGCTGGATGAGGATAGGCTGTCATTAACAGGAAATAACTCATCATCTCACTTTGACAAGTTTTTAGTGTGCATAAATCATGTCTTTTGCTGACTTTCAGATAAATCCATTTACTGAAGAAAATTCATGATAATGAATTTATCATGGGGCTGAATTTATTTGGGCTGTATCCGGAGAGGTGTGGCTAGCAGGTCGAGGGAGGGGATTCTGCCCCTCTACTCTGCTCTGGTGAGACCCCACCTGGAGTGCTGCATCCAGCTGTGGAGCCCTCAATATCAGAAGGATATTGACCACTTGGAGCGAGTCCAGAGGAGGGCCACGAAGATGATCAGAGGGCTGGAGCACCTCTCCTATGACGAAAGGCTGCGAGAACTGGGCTTGTTCAGCCTGGAGAAGAGGAGGCTCCGAGGAGACCTCATTGCAGCTTTCCAGTATCTGAAGGGGGCCTACAAGGGTGCTGAGAGAGGACTTTTTACAAGGGCCTGTAGTGATAGGACAAGGGGTAATGGGTATAAATTGAAATCAGGGAGGTTTAGATTAGATGTCAGGAAGAAATTCTTCCCGGAGAGGGTGGTGAGGCACTCGAACAGGTTGCCCAGAGATGTTGTGGATGCCCCACCCCTGGAAGTGTTCAAGGCCAGGCTGGATGTGGCTCTGAGCAACCTGGTCTAGTGGAAGGGGTCCCTGCCCATGGCAGGGGGGTTGGAACTAGATGATCTTTCAGGTCCCTTCCAACCCTAACCATTCTATGATTCTATGATTCTATAATACTAATGAGTTGGACATTCACTCGTCATTGCAACCAAAAGAACTCCACCAAAACCAGTGAATTATTGTTTTCTGGTAAAAGCTATTAATGTCTTTTCCAAAGGAAGGGATGAGATTTAACATTTTTAAACCACGCAACTGTGAGATACTTATTTTACAAATTATCTGGAAGAAAACTTTTTTGGCTAACCCTACCTCAATTGATTCAAAACCAGGAAAACTTCACTAGTATTTGAGCATCCGTGATAGCCCCAGGTCTGTGTATGTGGTTATAGATTTATGTATGGTTGAGAGAAACTTTACAATGAATTTGACCTTTGTTCACACTGTTTTATTCACTGTTAATGTTCTAGTACTAGACATGTACACACAACTTAGTAATGATTCCTGTTATGCAATTTGGCACAAACTCCCTCCCTTACTCAAAAGTTCCTAATAAAGTAAGAATAGGCTGCTCCCATGTATTTGTCAGTATTTAAAAATTTGATGGAATTGTCTAGATTATTTTTGCCTCAGACAGGTTTTGTTCTAAAAAGGGTTTTAAATATAAGCTGAGTTCACGGTGACACGAACAGTTAATTTTAAAGTTAGTTTCCCAAAATTCACCAAATAAAATTTTTGCAGCAAACTAAGTGGGTTTTATCTTTTTTTTAGCAAATCTAAAAAAAATATCCCTCCAAAAGAGTGCTATATGATGAATGAAATCTTCCCTTTAACCCAAACTTCCACTGTTTTGGGGAAGGGGGTGGGGAGGGGAAAAAAGTCTGGACAAGCTCAGTTTTGCTGAAGAGACTAACAGATTTCAGGGTGTAAACCCACACAGAGATTTGGTGTGTTGGGACTGTTTCATTTTGCAGGAGAAGTTGTATAATCTTTGAGTCTCTGCCCAGGTGGTTAGGACAGACACATGGCAGACAGGATGTCTGGGCTCTAGAGCCAGCATACTTGCCTTTTCCTATATGTTATGTGGAATAGTATCATCAGCAAAGGATTAAAGAACTGAATTTCAAATACCCTGTTGTGTTTAGATTCATACGAAGTATTCAGGTGTGAGAGTGGTAGAGTAAAATATTGCAGAAAGCAACAAGAACAGATTTTAGGTAGTCAAATGGAAAATTAGTAGTGTATACATGGATCTTATTAGTGATATTAACTCATTTTGTCCAAAAGCTTTTCTGAATCCAGAACTTAAAATGCTTTTGGCATAAGTACCTGCTGACTTGAACCCAAATTCATATTAGGTTTCCAAACTTCATTTTTTGATATATAGCCAACCTAAAAAATGCAAAAACCAAGCCCTAAACAATCTAATCTCCCCTCCCACCCGCCTGACCAAAAAAACCTAGAAAAAAACATGACCACTCTATTAACACTTTCCTCACACCTAACAACACACTACATGACACAGAGAAAAACTGTTTAATATATACTGTATGAAAGAGATTATTAACTACTTTGCTAATTTAGGAACTGATTACATAAGACCTTGCAGAATTTCCTCTTACCTTTTAATTAAAATTTGAAGACCTAGGATTGTCCTCATAGTAACATGTTTATAATAAAAATAAAGACTCTACATATAAAAATATCCTGCTACATCCCTCTCCAGATCAATACTTTTCCTCTAAAATGGACACTTCTTAAAATAAACCATTGTCTAATGTTAATATTGTATCTATTTTGATCCATACATCAAAAATTATATATAATGCAAAATACAGCTACTCTGTACACAATAATTTAAACCCTTTAAAAAAGCTTTGCCCTCACCACCTTTCAAAGGCACATGTTCATAAAATAATTTAGTTATAAATTTTGAGGAAGGGGTTTATGCTTCAGGCTTCACATGAACCACCACTCACCTCCAGGTTCTTCCACATGGCAAGCATGCAAACAATCAAACAAAAAGTTAAATTATTTATCTACCTGTATTGTATTCAGAACAATTATAATTCTTCCTTTTACCTCCATACACTACAAATTCACACCAATAATCCCATTTCAATAATATTTAAGTGTCAGTACTGCAAGTAAATTTTGAGAACTATGTATGTTCCACTTAGAAATAGTCACAATACAGATTTCTTTGTTTTATGTCTAATACTGTTTGCTTAATATTTTTGTAGGTTTTGAAAGGGCAGTATCAGAGTTAAGGAGCAAATACTGTACATGTTACATCCATGGAGTAGTTATAACATTAAATACAACAACATAGGAGGGAAGCTAACCAAGTATAAAATGAATAGAAGTTAAAATTATTAGTATTATTCTATTGGTAGGAATACTTTACCAAATTGGTAATAATAGTAAAAACCTTTACATTTCAAAACATTTCATGTAATCAAGATTCTTCTGGATTTCAGAGCAACAAAACTGTTGTTAAATTGCACCAGTCTCTACTGGGCTAAAACCTCAAAGTAAAATAATATTCATGGTTTTTTATTTCCAGTGCAGAATATGTTTATAAATATCCAATCACATGCTCGTTAGATGTCTCCAAGCTGAGAAACACAACTTGTCCTCTCATAGCACACAGCAATGAATTCTACTACCACATCTGACATCACTTTCATTGAATACAGCATAAAAGAATTGTCAAAAACTAGAATAGCCCAACAGTTCAGTACTGACTGCAGTGTTCCACACTCTGAATTGCATCAGTGAGATAGATGCTGAAATGTTTCCTTCACCATTAATAGAACTGCTTTGGTAGAAGTCACAGCATAAACAGAATAATATAGCAGTATTGCATTTTTGTTGGCATCACACATTTTACTTGTGAAAATTGGAATAAATGATACCAATAAAACTGAAGTGTTGGTGTGATAAATGGTGTCCATGCAAGGAATACTTTGCTTGTGTTCCAGAGAAATAATAGTTTCAGATTTGGTTCTTTGAGACTTGTCTAACTCCACCCAAAGCCTATAGAAATCTCTTGAAATGACAACTCAATTCTTCAAATCTGGTCAATGAAAAAAAAAAGGAATGGTAAGAAAAGAGAAAATATGAGAATATCCTGTGGGTCTCTATGGAGGTCATGGAGATTAATGCAGCCTAAAAGTCTTGAGAGCTGTTGAACACAAACTAATGCAAACCTCCAAGAAGTTATGATATTTACCCATCAACACTGCCAAGGGAACACAGGTTTGAAATTCTCTTTATATTTCTTTGTCACCTACAAGAGGGGTTTTTTGTTAGTTTGTTTTTTTTTTTTTTTCTTGATAGAA
>NW_010232996.1:91466-99052 GCF_000690775.1 Eurypyga helias | reverse complement strand
GGTACTGGAAGGCTGCTATAAGGTCTCCCCGGAGCCTTCTATTCTCCAGGTTGAACAAGCCCAATACTCCCAGCCTTTCTTCACCGGAGAGGTGCTCCAGCTTTCTGATCATCTTCAGGACTCTCTGGACTTGCTCTAACAGGTCCATATCCTCCTTATACTGGGAGCCCCAAAGCTGAACACAGTACTCTAGGTGTGGTCTCATGAGGGTAGAGTAGAGGAGAATCACCTCCCTCCACCTGCTGGCCACGCTTCTCTTGGTGCGGCACAGGATACAGTTGGCTTTCTGGGGTGCAAGCACACACATTACTAGGTCATCTCGAACTTCTCATCAACTACACCCCCACGTCCTTCTCCTCAGGGAGGCTCTCAAGCCATTCTCTGCCCAGCCTATATTTGTGTTTGGGATTGCCCCAGCCCAGGTGCAGGACCCTGCACTTGGCCTTGTTGAACTTCATGAGGTTCAACACTCCAGCCTGCCAAGGTCCCTCTGGATGGCATCCCTTCTCTCCGTGCTTCAACCGCACCACACAGTTTGGTGTTGTTGACAAACTTGTGTAGGGTGCACTCAATCCCACTGTCCATGTCGCTGACAAAGAGTTAAAACAGTGCCACTCCCAATACCGACTCCTGAGGAACACGACTCCCCACTCAGACATCGAGCCATTGACCACAACTCTGAGTGCAACCATCCAGCCAATTCCTTATCCTAGTGGTCCACCCTTCAAAGCCTTGTCTTTCAAATTTAGAGACAATGATGTCATGCGGGAGAGTGTCAAATGCTTTGCACAAGTCCAGGTAGGTGATGTCAGTTGCTCCTCCCTTTTCCACCAACACTAACCTTGTTGATGGTGTTTTGAGGGTTTTTTTGGTTTGGTTAATTCTCAGCTTAAACATAGCTTTTAATGAGTATGCAGAAGACTTCAGAAATTTATCTGGTAGAGAAAACTCAGAAATTTTAAGATAAACTGACTTTTAAAACATGACCTCAATTTATTTTTCAGATACACTTTTCCTATCTCCTTGTCAACAGGGGACTGCTGAATCCACAGAGAATACCTTACAACACTCTAATAACTTTCAATATCCCATCAGTGGGCTTCTGGAGTTTTCCTTCCTTTTAAGGAAAGTAGCCATATTTCATGGTATATAAGGTATATAAAAGGTATATAAAAATGGAAAAGAACAAAGGTCACAATACCTGGTGAAATCCATTAGTCAGCAGATGCCAGGCACACATCTTGGTTGTTAACAAAAAGAATGCATTTATTTCTGAATATTTTTTATTCGATTCCTACTAGCTAACATTATTTCTGATGTTAACCTAAGATCTTCAAAATCAGGTATTTGTTAGAACTTAAAATATTGTTTATATCTTGGATTCTAAGAGACAACAGCCCCACACCACACACACACCCCCATGTCATATATATATCTTGTCTATGTCCAAGAACTATACCTTCTTCAGTAATTTTGAGTCTTTGTTCTTCATCTGGAGGTTTGGGTGGGGGCCACACAGATGGAATTCTCCTTGGAAAACTTCCTTCAATGTAATCTGATGAATGTGTGGGTTGGCTAACTGCAGCCCAAGTATAAAGCTGGTCTTGCTGCAGTTGTTAAAAAAAAAAAAAAAAAAGAGTTGAGAAGTTCATATAGAAGTAAAAGTTCAAAATATCAAAGCCTTTGTTTCCAGCACAAATGGCTTAATATTCACTCATGTCAATGCAGACTTTGCTTTATGCTCTCCATCTCCTGTCAAAGACTTAACATAAATCTACATTTAAAAAAAAAAAAATCAGTTTTTAGTTTGGGAATTATTTCTACTAACAATAGAAAAATCTAATCTTTTAGTTATCTAAAGCACAATGAGATGCTAGAATACAGTTCAGCACTGTTTTTTGAGCACAAAGCATTCTTTGCCACTTCTTTCCTTAGATGGATATCAGGTTCTGTCTATCATGACTGTACTACCTCACGTATGGCTAGTTATAGGTTAAAGAAAAATGTTTAAGTCCACACACTAATCTTTTTACACCAAATACACAAGCAAGGAAAAGAAGCAGGATTATTGCAACATAAATTACACTAAGATATGTATTCTTTGCCACCCTGTTTTTGTCATTTACATTTTCATGTTCATAGGAAGGCAGCTAAAAAGGGGGGGGTTGTTTTCAAAAGAACAAATGAAAAAAACCTACCAGCTAAAAATATTCTCAATCCTCTGGGCTCAAATCAGATTATATCCCTATTGCTCAACAGCTTTGAGTTTGATTCATTTATTAGAAGTAGTAGACATCCAGACTGTCTGATGAAAACTAGGGCAAACTTATGCTTTAAGCCAACAGAAAGATTTTAGCTGATCAAATTCAAGTAGTTATTTTTGTGACTCCCAGTGTACATCAACATGCACACCTTGTGATTAAATCTCTATAATACAGTAAACTCTACAGAGATCAACTGCAGCAACTACATGAGTATCCCATTAAGTAACCTGGAAATATGCAAATATTGTAATACAAGATTGTATCTGTACAAATTTTTTTTTTTGGGTGGGGAAATCTGTAATATCTTCTTAAAAAGATCATGTTCTTTACATTTCTTTCACACTACTGCCTCAGTAAAACATTAGTAATATATATTTGTCCTGCTGCGTATTTAATTTTAGATTAAAACCTTTTTTGTTGTTTGTAATTTTACATTGATACTAAACATTGAAGAGACATACAGGGGGCAGAACAAAATAATTTAACACTTCTTTTTGGATAATCACTATTCCACATGACTAGTTGCCTAAAAATAAGTTGTGATAACAGTGATAATGTTCTATTGAGAGTGAATTACTTAGAACAACACTGGCTATAAAGTAAAAAGTTTTGGTTTACAGAAGGTGCCTCAAACAGTCAGGTTCAAAGGAGGCTCATTAGATCTTTCCAGCATGAAAAACATGGCAAATATCCAGCCACATACACAGACAAGTGAAAATAAATGCGTAAAAAGCTTAACACAAAATCACATCAGGTTCTTCACACAACCCTGAATTCCATGTTCCTGGAGAAGTCTATCCTTTTCCTCTTTCTGTGTTACTGCATTTGAACATCCAAACAGGCTTGATAATACAGTTCTTTCAGTAACTTAGTACTTTCCCTTTTTCCGATTCCAGCCTTTTAGAAGACATGCATTTATGAGTTTTTGACTAATTTCCAGTACTGTGGGAGTAAAAGGAAGAGGGAGAGTCATACCTGTACGTACTGTGTAAAGAAGAAGTAAAGGTGCTGGATTTTACTATTTGTCTTGTTTCTGCACCATCCAAGTCTCAAAAACACAGAGGAAAATAAGATTCAAAAAAATAATGCAGTGGCAAACCACAACAAAGTTTTTCCCCACTCTAGTACCTTACGTAGTACAAGGAACACAGGGAAGAACACGCTCTACAGAGAGTTAGCTGGGTAAGTGTAATCAATTTTAAACAGGATTACATGTAGGGTTATAGGGCAATAAACCAGAAGACAACAGCCTATAGATAATATTGACATAACATGAATGAGGAAGAAAACTAGTTGAACTGTTCCTGGACACGATATTTCACCATGCCATTTCTTGAAAGACATAGTACAATCATTTAACAACAAATTTTTGAGGTATGATTAGCTTACATGAATTAAGATGTGTTAAAAAAGTCATTGTATGCCTCAGAATTATTGTACAGATGGGATACCTTATGAGAGTAATAAAATATGAAGCACTTATGTTCTTGATGAGAGAATTTACAGCATATAAGCTATGAATAGTTATAAATTAAGACATCACACAACTCCATAACTGACTCCTAAGACAGCAGGGGAGATATTTTTGAGGAGTATAAAAGACAGTATTTTCTTAGTTTGTCTTTTTTTGGGGTGGGGAGTCAGGGAAGGGGTTAATAGCTGGGGTCAGGGGGGTCAGGGAAAATAGCTGGGCTATTTTCATTAGCTATTTGACATAGAGAAGGATGTTGACATAGACTCTTCATGTCATAGAAATTTACAGAGGTAAATGTAAACTTGCAAAAATGCCTTGAATGTACTTGCACTAGAACCAAAATTTATCCACATTCAACATACAGAGAAAGTATTTAACAACAGCTACATTCAGATTGCAAACTTATAACTTACAATATGAAAAACCATCATGATAGAAAGGTAGTTCAGAAGGTCTGGACTGCAAGCTGATAGGCAATAAAGTACACTTAAAACGGGAAAAAGATTAAGCCTGTCTCCACTTTCGTGCCTTTCAAAAGAGATGAATCATTTGAATGTTCTAATTCCTACTCACTCAAGATACTGTTCAAATTCTAATCCTCTCTACCTTTTGTCTTTAGCCCCTTGTCAGTTAATATATTAACCTATCTCATTTCTCCTTTTCCAAATCTGATAAAATGCATGATTATTAGAACATTATGAAGAAAGATGTATGCAGCTAATTCTATGATGTCAAAGTAACATTCAAACAAAGAAAAAATATTCCAAATGAAAAAATATGGATTTGGTTTTATCATTAATAATTGTAATACAGGCATTCATGAACCTGGATTTTCACATTCAAGGTTTTCCTCCTTTAATCTTTTCATTTCAGAGACAACTTTTACTAGATATCATTCTAAGTACAGCCAGTGAATACTCTTACCGTGATCAAGCTTTGAATACATCTGGAATTCCCACTTCATCTTGCTCAGACTTCACTATTTAGTGTTGACAGCACTTCTTTTTTGTGTGGAAAAATATATATCCTTGTAATGAATGATCCCAGTCTTATTTATTCAGACTCATTTCTGGATGAACATAAAAAGCTTAAAGCCGTCTGAGTCCAGTGCACTAAACATGATGTCAATTTCTCATTTCCCACACATCCTTACACAGCACTTTCCACTGGTTCTTAAAACTGCAAAGCATTCGCACATGGGCGAGGCAAACTGCCTGCAGGCTCTGATGGTACCAGATCAATAGATATTTTACCACTTATAGATGCTAGCGTTTAGAAGAGAGTCACAGAGAGTCGGCTCTGTAGTTTAACTCACTCTCTTCCCAGCCAGCTCTCAGTAGGTACAATGAACAGCTTTTTTTTTGTAACAAATTTTCATGCTCAGGTACCACAGTGTTACATTTCAGGCACATAATATATTAAATTTAAGTTATGTTCCTTCACTGCTTGAGCTAAAGATACGCCTTCCCGTTAATCTTTAAATACAGAGTACAATGCTGTAAGCTACTCAAAGTTAGGGTCTCTAGCAAATGACACATAGAAAAAGGCTGGTTGACTCAGGACTAAGGCCACAAACTAGACCTGCAGCAAACATCAGAAGGCATACTAGTGGACCTTGAACTTTCAGAAAAGGAGTTACGCATTTTTCACACAGAGAGATCAGGTTTGTTCCCCAGGTCACAGACTGAATTAGAGATCAGTATAGTCCCCACTGTAGGAATATAACCTTGAACCTTTGCTTTTGGCAGCTGTATTGCTGCTGGAGAGATGTAGGTAATATGACTTTCTGATCAATACCATTTCATTTTTTAATCAACCATTTACCTGATCCCAGTCCAAAGGACAAAGCCATTGTACCTGTTTTAAGCATTTCTCACAATATATGGAGTTATATCAGCAATAACTGTACACACATCTGTCCAAACTGGTGGCAAAGACATGAATTAGCAATGTGAGAATCAAGGGGTAAAACATGACCAAGAGTATTTTTCCTTTGAGAATTGTCAGAAACCAAAACAAACCAACCAAACAACAAAACAACCTCACAGTCAGATCATGCGTGGTGGTGAGATGGGAAAGGTGGGGCAGTACAGAAGCACACTGTTACCAGGAACAACCTCTGCTCTTCAGCTCAGCACAGCAGTAGGTCAGGGAAGGGCATTAGCAATACTTCTAAACTTTCTTACTCTACAGTGAACTGGTACTAACTTCCCTGATGGCTCTTACGTTAAGTCATGGTGGAATCGGGCTCTATTTTGCAGGGCATTTATTTTCAAACAGTAAACTTGAGTAATTTTTCACTAGAACCCTAAACTGTCAAAGTTATCCTGACAAGTGTGGCATGTCCACAGACAGGTACAAATGAGCCAGGAGTAAACACAGAGTGGTAGTTAGAATCATAGAATCATAGAATGGTTAGGGTTGGAAGGGACCTTAAAGATCATCTAGTTCCAACCCCCCTGCCATGGGCAGGGACACCTTCCAGGTTGCTCAAAGCCACATCCAGCCTGGCCTTGAAGACATCCAGGGATGGGACATCCACCCCATCTCTGGGCAATCTGTTCCAGTGCCTCACCACCCTCTCTGTGAAGAATTTCTTCCTGATGTCTAATCTAAACCTCTAAGTTACAAGAAGGTTCCTACTCACCAAATTACTTAAGATGTGGGCAGCATTCTAATAGGACAGGTAAAAATATAACTACATTTAAGATGTAACTAGATAAATTCATAGAAGAATTATGTTTTATGGTACTTGGTATAAGCAGAGGACAGACTTCGTGACTCAGAACGTGTTTTCAAGTCCAAGAGCTCCAAAGAGGTTTTCCACGTTTGTATATAACTGCTTGTCATTTAGACTGTTTCAAGTGCATCGAAGGAATTTTATTCTTTCCATTCAGAAAGTTTAATCATTCTACTATACTAGGTATACAACTTCTAAAATGGAAGAAAACCAATTGCATGTTCTCACTGCATATAAATAGTTAATCAGACAAGCAAGGGTTTAGTTCGAGAAATTAGAGACAGACTACCTCAAAATGCTCTTATCAGCAGGAGACTGCTTTATTTTAAGCAGCTTTTAAAATAAAGAAATCAATACTATCAAGAATGGGGAAAGTGGTTTACTTTTTGAGAAGTTCAGTAACAAGCTCTTGTCTGACCACTGACAGAACCAGACCAGTGATTAAACATGGCTCTCAGCTTGTACTACCTTTGGCTGTACTAGTGAGCACAGATGCCTTCCAAGGCTGAAAAACAGCAAGTTGGTCATAATACTGTTAATATATGGCTGAAGTAGCTCCTCATGGGCTGAATTTGATGCATGAGCATTTTACTTGAGTGACATTTTTCTTTTCAGAATACTGAAACAATTCATTTAAAAACACTTCAAGTGTCAAAAAAACAGTTGAAATATTTCTTTCCTGTGAAATGATTTCCACCTCCTCAACAAAACTTGCTTGATCCCATCAAACTTTTCTCAGGATTCTGGTGATATGAGAGGCCAACAGAGCCAATGCCCTTGTAGTTAAGGTCCCCACAGGGAAAGGAAATCAGGAAACTAAATTTCAGATTTCCACATCTATTTTCAATCCATTCCAAAGTTATTGTCCTGGCCTTCCTATTCTCCAATAACTTCTATATTTAACATAGCTGAATAGGTTGAACTGGTGAGCTTACAACAATCTTTTTTTTGGAAGAGGGAACATCGGCTAGCCTTCTAGGAAACAGAAAAACCTCAAGATCTAGCCTCTTTACACATCTCACTTGAACTCCCACTTGGAAGACCATATCCCAAGATGACTAGGCTATCAGCTGTTAGATCACCTGATGGCGTGTCCTTTCTCATTCAC
>NW_010232996.1:24316-91450 GCF_000690775.1 Eurypyga helias | reverse complement strand
TTCCAGAAACTCTAAGCTGAAGAAAGAAGATTTTCCATCAGTTGTTGTTTTCTCTTACACTGATGCAGTTCTGTAATAAGTTTGGATTCTGACAAATTTCAACTTTCCAAAGAAATCTGTTTCATTAGAAAATCCCTTTCACATCTATTCAATTTGAAAAGGTGTTTATTACTAGCCTAAAAACTTTTTCTTGAAAACACAGACATATGCAATGTACACAAATTAAAGTCTCACTGTATTCTCAATTCCAAGCTAAAAAAAAAATACATTATGACTGGCATTCTTAGAAAGTGAATTAACATGCAGAAAGTCATAGAGTATAAAGATCTCTTGAGGTGGCAGGGTGACCACCACCATCACCTTATGCACAATGACTTTGAAAATTTTGAACAAGGGTGTAAATTTAACATCCAGTATGTGTGTCTTGAAGCAGTTCTTCAGAATAACAAGCTGTTTAACAATGTTCTCTGCAAAAAGAAGCATGAAAACCTAGCAACAACCTACATACAAAATACTTCAGTTGAAAATGCAAACCAGTAGCATCACCACGAGTAACTGAAAGGGGAAAGAAAAAGGGAAAAGAGAAGGCTAGAAGACTGCAGGGCCAGATGTAACAGCTATAAATATGCAATTAAAATTTTAAAAAAAGGAAGCAAGGAAACAGCATAACAGGAGTACTTCAGTCCTGTGATCATCCAACTGTTTCCATTTTCCTATTCTCAGGAATATTCAGTTGCTTACCACAAAAGGCAGAGTCACAAAGTGTGACAGGGCAATGGAAAAGGAAGACGAGATACGAGGGCTTTGATTTAGCCAAACTCATCTGTCATGGTAACCTACCTGACAAACAAAAACTAAGACAGCAAATCAACAATCTGTTTTCTCTGCTCTATTCTGCAATTTTCACTTAACTTTTAAAGTCTTATTCACTACTGACCCCCAATATATTTCCATACACAAATTTCATAACATGGGACTACATTTAATCTGACACATTTTATTCCAAACATTGAAAGTACGCTTGAAGAACTGCTGCATTGTTGCCTGCTTTATGTTGCAGTTTGGATGGGAAGTTCTTCTATCTGAAGCCAGTTCTTGGGAAAGTTACTCTTTGGAAAATGGTCAATGGCATTTTTGCTCTCTGACTTCTGAGAAAGGAATCTTACTGCAAACTGTTTAACTACTAATTTTCAGGCTGGCATAAACACTGAAAATAAGTGAAAATTAAGTAAAGTCTTCATTTCATGCATTTCTCTTCCAGATGACCTGAAAAGCCCCACCATCTGCTACTACTCAGCAGAAAGAAAACAGTGTCTTTATTTCCTTAAAAAGCAATTGCATCACCATAGGTGGCCAGAAGATAATAGGAACATAGCCATTTTTATAGCATTTCCCATTTATGCAGTCTGGCTCTCTGCTTCCTCATGGAAGCATTATTTCAGAAATGGATAAAAACTTAGCCAGGCATCCTAACTAAGAATTGCACAAGGGGCAGTCCCTATCCCAAGATGTCAAACATGGCTATGTATGAAATCACATTGTCACACAGTGAAGAAAGATGCCCTCCACAAAACATCCATTTACTACTTTAATTATATAATACTATGAAATAATTTATAAATCATGAAGGCATTAACAGCAGCACTCAACACAGTAACAGTATTTAATAAAAGCACTGAGATGTAAAGGGAGCTAGCCCAATCAAAATGACACCAGAAATAAAGAAAGATGAAAGCTTAATGTGCATTTCAGATACATATAGAAGATGGTACTGCTGGGTAGTGCCACACAGAAAAAGTAGTTGTTGGATCGTTCAGTGTGCAATAGAGATAAAGTTCCCCAAGCAAGGAGTATAGCAGGGATACAAAGGTATGCTCAGTTCTATTCTCAAAAGCACTCACAAAATCACTTGTATTTTCACTGAGAATTTGAGTTAAACTTAACGTTCAGAAACAACACACTACTTGGAAAGCTTGTCAGGAAAAAGGCAGAATTCTGCTGTAAAAAGAAGAAAATGCCCATAGCTTCAGACTACACAGTGTGAACTGGAAAATCTGGAATGAGAAGTCATAATTAGGGACTAGACATCCACAGTTTGCAGTAGTTGCAACTACTGGATAAAATGCAAACATGAAGCACAGTCAATGTTTCTTAATAGCACAGTGAAGCTAAATAAGATTGCCTTGCATTGCCAGGAATATGTCAGCTTCTTTTAACTGTTAAAAAGGGAAAAATTTAAAAGGTAAGCAGCCAATAGTTATTCAAAAGACAATACATTTTTCAGAGAACATTCTTTGACTAGGCTTTTGCTAATTTATCTTTCTGTAAGTTGCATATTTATTATCTTGGCCTTTTTTTTTTAATTTTTTTTTTCTTTTATAAAATACTAGGAAAAGAATGAAAGGTTATAAAGGTAGCCTGACAAGTAAGAAATTATGACATCCCATAAGGCAAAAATTAGCAGCCTCTCCAGTAGACAGGAAACTAGCAGAAAGGGCCTCATATTTCTAGACAGTGAATCTGCCATTGCACATTTACTTATTCTTTATGAGAGGAGGAGGTAGGAAGAGCTATAGCAAAAGCTTCAATAACAAATATCTTAAAAATTCTAACCCTGTCTACTTCTGTTAGTTTTAAAGCTTTGTTTAATCTTTATTTTTCAGACTAATCTTTTATTCTGGGCATCTGCCACAATCTGTTTTGAAAAATAAAATTTGATAAAATGAGCCAAGATAGAACATGAAAGTTTCCTCTTAAGTTCTTAAAACAGTTTTAAAATTTCTATTCTTTGGGTTATGACTTGAAACTAGAAAAAAAGGTGAGAGATTTCAGGAACATGCCATTTCCAGTCATCATTAATGCCTATCCAAAATCTGACAGTTATAATCCTCTGAAAATTGAACACCAACCTCTGTATAATGGGATGACAACTTCTAGTTCTCTGAAGATTGCTTTCATTGGGTATTTGTTAGTCCTTTCATGTCTGCTATACACTAACAATGGAGTAAGCATCACATCCACAAAGCATAACCTACACCAGAAATACGAGTTCTAAGAATTTAATTTAAACTGGCTTCCAGAAGCCATTATAATACTAGCTTAAGAAAGTTGTCTTTACTCAAAGTATTGCCTAATTGTAATCAGACAGTGTGGAAGAGAAAGATAGGATCCAATAAGAAAAATAAAAGTTGTGTGTAATTATTTAATGGAATGAGGCAGAGGCCCATGCTGAAGTCTGGAATATCCTGGGAGAAAGAAAAAACCCAGATCTTGTGTATTACTGAGAAAACAGACAGAAGATTTGGATACACAGCTGTAAACCAGGGAGAGCTAGAGGTGACCACCAGGCATGAGTAATAAAGCTAAGAATATAATCAGAGTGTGCAATTGCAAACATTTCAAGACAGCAGAGAGTTCAGCATTAGCCATGTTAAATTAAATTCACTGGAGAACATCCAGAAAAGGAGATGAGAGTGAGACTTTTAAATAATCTGTTTATATTAATCTCAAGCCATAAGCAATAGATCATAGAGTGAACAGAACATAGTGGATTATTTTCATAAACTGTAGTCTAACATCTTCAAAAAACAGTCTGTGGGACCACACTTAAGCAAAAGAGGAATCATGAATTTTATTCAAGATAAAAAAAAATAGTAAGTTAAAGTTCAGAAGTACATGGGATTAGTCACAAAAGGAGAAAAGGAGGGAGTCAAGGAAGGATTTCAGTGGAAAAACTGTTGGTAATTCTGCAAAAAAAAACCCATGCTAACAGAGTGACCTAAGAGACTTTATAAGAACCACCAGACCAAGACAAAAATCAAAACAGCCAAATGAGTAACATTACGGAACAAGCACCAGAGCTGGAAGTAGCACGGAGGAAGGGCAGCAAAGTGGCAGACAAACCTGGCTGGGATCTGGACAGAGTTACAGGAGCTTTGTTGATGGCAGTTTCAGCTGAGTAAATAGGACACCAGCCAAACTGGAGGCAATCCAGGATGGAACTGGAGGCACATCTGATTTACTCGAAGGTGAAGGAAGAATATGGGACAGGCTGTGCTCCCAATTTTGGAGTAAGATCAAAGATGATGTATCTCCTTAGTATAGATGGGTGAAATTTAAGTATTACTTAAGGCTAGTCTAATTTCTGTCTTTGAAATCAATGGTTAGATCAACAGTAAAATCCTGTCCTAATGAATTATAAAAAACCCCACACACCAAAAAAACAAACAAACAAAAAAAAAAAACCCCAAAACCAAAACCTAAATTAAAAAAAAAAGCAATGTACAGACATGGAGATAGATGCAAGAAGAGCCATGATTCACAGATCTTACACGTCCATTTTTAAGTAATATACAACATCACTATAAGTTTTTCACATTAATTTTTTCATTTCCATAAATAACGATTAACATTTATTTGCTATAAGATATTTTATTCACTCACTCTCAAAAGCAAAATCAGCTAGGAGAAACCTAATTTTGAAATTCTCAGCCACCAGGGTTTATACTAGAAGTTCTGAACACTTTTACCCTTGTAGGGCATATAACAGATGTATCGTCCTTTCAAGTAGGATGCACTACCAATTGCATACACATGGCTACACACCAATTTCTGAAACTGTTTTACAGCAGCATAATCTATTTAAGTGGACTTCCGCAGAAAAAAATAGTAACCAAGCATTTGCACCTTATTGATAGTCCAATTCAAATTAAGATCACTGCTAAACCAGCAGCGTCTTACACTGCTGACTTTGACACACTGTTCTCATGGCTACTGTCTCTTTTCAGAAAGTCTGTCCTGTTGGATACGGTCAATGAAAGACAACTAGAATAATTCTCTTACTCAGGCAAAGCATGGTGTACCTGTTAACAAAAGAGCCACTTGTGCTTCTTTCCAAACTTAAAATCTGCTTATAAGTAAAGGGAAACTTTTTAAAAAAGTTTTAAAAATATTTTAAAAAAGAGAAGATTAGCTGAATATATGGTAAAAACAGAACTACAAACATTGCCAGACTGATTTAACCTGAAAAATAAGATAAGTGTCTTTTCCAGTAACTTTATTGAGTATATTTAACCATAAACACTTTCAGATGGTGTTTGATTTTAAAGTTGTCTGAATAACCTCAGTTTTATAGTCACGCTCCATTTTTCAATTAATTTCAAAAAAACCCAGTTTGAAAATGTCTCGAAGATTAGGTTTGGGTTTTTTTTAAAAAGTAAAAGTTGAATACTGTTAGAGGAACCATGGAATGATTTTGTAGATAAGGTTTCCTAGATAACCTAGTTTGTTTGTTTTAAGAATTAATTGCACAAATTTATTCTACCCATTTTTCCTTCACCAGCTGTGTTAAACTATTCTTCAAGAAAGATAAGAATGTTTTAAAGAAGTTTAAAAAAATTCATGTTCTTTCATATCTATGCCAATCATTTATTGAGTACTTCTAACCAAGCTTCAGCTTAATGCACAGAATAGGGATTATCTTCACTTTACCAGTAAGGTATTAAGTAGATCAGTTAATATTTCTACATTATTTTGAAGTTAATTAGCGAAGAGAAAGACCCTGATTATCTTCAGTCACATAAACGAGTACAAAGAAGTGTCAAGATAAAATTTAATGGGAAGGATCATAAAAAAGTTCACCATAAAACTTTATGGGGTGTACAGTATCACACAATAGAAAGACACCTTAATGTTGAATTCATTATCCAAGAGGCAGGAAAAGTGTGTTAGGCGAGTCTACACCACAGTTTTGTAACGGTATGTAAACACCGGCAATAACAGCACTGTGGACAGATAGCCCAAAGTCACATAACACTGTGCCAAGATGCCAGCAAATTTGCACTGACTCCTGCACTATTTTGTATCAAAAGTATTTCCAGGGAAAAAAAAAAAAAATCTAGCATAGACATCCCATTTGGGCTTTGTAAAGTGTTGCGACATGCTGTTTTCTGCTGTTCCTTTAATTTATATTTTTGGCGAAGCAACTATTGGATTGAAACATTGATAGTCCTATAGCGTGCTTTGATTAAAAGAAAAAGACTTCATGAAAACAACAGATGAGAACAGTACAGCAGACTAAGATACAAGTTAAAACGTTAAGAAATCAAGCTGTGGGAGAACCTTTCAAAAACTTATATTTACCTGGCTACTAAAGCGTACATGCCTGAGCTCAGAAAAATAGCTGGCCACTCTAATATAGGCAATTTTCATCAAAAGGACTAACAGAACTCTCTCTGGACTGATAAGCCATAACAATGTCCCTCTTGGCAAAACAGAAAAAAGATAACTTTTTCAATACTTACATCAAATGTGGGTGTGCTTTGCTGGGCACTCTGATTGCATGGTTCTCTGAAGCAGTCGGTGAATGGAAGCAAAAGACCCATTGCAATAATGCGAGAACATAGTTTTTCTGCTTCTTCTTGCGGTGCATTTTCCTGCTGGCTGAAGAGCTTTTCCAGCAGAGTTCGTCCTGCCAAGGTGATGACACAGATCAATAAGAACTTGTATCTATCTATGGGACACAAAGATTAAGGCATTACAATGTGTATTGAAAATCTCAAATATTAGAAGTAAAAATATGAAATTAAAAGAAGAATTCCTGAGAAAAGTATTTGTCAGTAAGTCTTTAATATAAAATATAATAATTTTAACCTATCTGTAGCCTGAATAATTAGGATATTCAGGAAAATACACACTGTGTGCACAGCAGAGTATTAACAAAAAATGAGATATTATAGCATAAATTTCCTCTTTATTTATATTATACAATTGTCCTGATTAAAAAAAAAAAAAAAAGGAGATATTACTTATAAATTAAGTAACTTTTTTCAAGGTGTCACACAAAGTTATTACAGAATCAGTTCTCCCAACTCTTGGAATGAGCCTTTGGTTTTGAATCATAAAATTGTCATAGTCTTGTGCTCTATTTATTTGGAGAAACTCTCAATTAAAGAAAAAAAAAAAAACAAACACCAAAAAAACCCCACACCCACCACACAAAACAATGTATTAAAAAAGTGTAAAATTTTGCATTTTTTTAATATGCTAAAAAGATTTTTTAAAACATCTCAATGCAATTTAATCATAAGTGTCATTTAGCCCAAAGTTTCTGTATTATTATTTTTTAACACCATGTGACAATACAACCTAGAATAAACAATACATTAAAATGTTAAAAGTTATTTCTACAATTTTCCTCTCCACATCTGAAGACCCAATAATTTTGAATTATTAGACCAAGTTTCCTAGCCTTATTAGACATCATACAGTACATTCAAAGGGATAAGGCAGGGGATAAACTACTAAAATAGGTAAGTTTTGTTATGTTTGCGGATTAGTTTGTCCTTGTTCCTTGGTGTCACCACCCATCAGGTGAAGATAACATAACTGCTTATTCAGCATACCCTTCTATGTAACTAAAGATACAGTTCCATTGTTAAATTTTCAAAGTCATTAATTAATTGAAGATGAGCTTTCTTACTGACTGTGATTTTAAATAACCACTTACCCACACGTGCATAGGGAACTATGTGCCGACAGACATCTTTGAGATTTGTTTTAGTAATTTTTCTTTGGGGTTGTTATTGCCTATGTTTAGTGGTGCCGTTAAAGACTAAAAAACCTCCTGGCTACTACCCTCTTACTGCAATGAATGGTAATTCCTAGCTATAAATACTGAGGTTAAGCTATATATGCAAGTTTTAGAAAAAAAATTAGTACAAGGCTGGCATCACATTGACACCAGAGCACCAATAGGTAGTATTTCTGCTATCATTTCTGGGGCAAAGCACATCATATTATCATCATATCACCTTATATCAATGAGTAAATTTCAACAACATGGAAAGTTGTCTAAAAGGGATGCAAGTGATGAGGACGAATAAGTCAATGCTTTACATTTATCTAAAATGAACAGAAGAAAAAAAAATACATCACAGGAAGAACACACACACAAAAAATGCCTATTCAAGAAAACTACACATTTCTTCATGCTATATTAAATATTGAAATGTTATCTATGATTTTTTAATGTCAGACTTCATATATCTTTTTCTTTTTTGTCTGGATGCTTCAACATGTAAATAACTTTGTCATGTTTAGAGAGTCGTATTCTGGGTATCTAGAGGCAGAATAGACCCCTCCCTTTCCCTCTTCCGCTTTAACCTAAGTAACAAGCATAATACCCATAAATGACAAAACAGGAAATGAGGCTTTCCTCCCCGAATTAATCCACCCATTCATTTGCTAATTTTTGTAACACTTTTTAACAGTCTTGCCCAAGGTCAAATACTTGTTCAGAAACTTGGTTGCAATTCACTTGCAGTTTAACTTGTATAGTGATTATTAAATATAATTGTTTAGTGATCATTAACTATTGTCTAAATATGCTTTAGCATTCAGACAATGCAGAATAAGTATGTATGTAAAAAACTCATTAATGAACTTAATTTCTTTTACTGTACTCTGCATTACTTATGCCATTTTGTCCATCAGAGCCTGAAGCATTCTCTCTAATGTATTATCAGTCTTGGCATATATACAGTAGTAAAAAGTATTTAAAGATATTAGCTAGTGCTTCTTAACCTAAAAATCAATCATATAAATCAAACCGTCCTTTGCATCAAGTATAAATTAAGTAAAAAAATAAAGGTTCTCAACACAAAGTAAATAACGATAAATCTGTGCTCTAACACAGCTTGTGTGTTCCTTACAATTGCTTTGGAGACCTGAGGACAGACACAGAAATTTGAATTACAGAAATATATTTTTCCAGTTCAGTTAACACATTTTACCAAATGCAAGCTGAAAAAAAGTTTAATTTTCAGTGCATACAGAAATAGCTCCACTGCGAACAACTGTGACAAAAAATCTGTATCAACACTAAATGGGTTATACGTTTAAAGCACTTACTAGGCAATATATTTAGAACAGATTGTTAAGTTTTGTACCTAATCAGCTAGGGCTTACCATCGTTGAATGGTCATTAGCAGTCTCAGAACCACCCATCCCCACCAAACACAAAAACCAGACAGTTATTAAAAGGATAATGTATTTTTTCCTTAAACTGGAGTGAAGACATAAACCCCATCCAAAGAGAAGGTATCAATACTTGCAAGAATGTTACCCATTTCCTGGAGACAATACCATGCCATGAACTGCCCAATGAATGGAGTTGTAGTAGTTGTACTTTCGGAGAGGACTAAACAACATTTGAAAGTCCCCACTTACTAAGTAGTAGTTTCTACCTCATTAAGGGCACGTGATATTTCACCTACTTTAATGTAGAAACCTGTTGTCACTACAGGAAAAGCATTCCCACTCCAAAGTCCTCTGTGGTCCAGGGAGGCTGGTGTCAAATCTGTCCCTGCCTCACTGTTCTCTTGACCCTACCAATGCCTGCACTGATATCAAAACAATTTTTTTGTATTTATGATTTTGATTCAGGACAAGATGGTTATATTTTTGTTTTGGTATAGTGAAATATCTCTTTAACACTGGGCTTCACAAGCTTTTAACTATATTTGTTTGGAACCAGAAATAGTTTGCCAGAACCCCATCTATCTGCACTACACATGCTTGGAATTAATTTTAAAATTACTTTGTGTCTATACGCGTGAAATTGACTGTACAATATTAATTCCTGTACCTATTACTTAAACAGCAAAACCAAAATCCCAGCCATATTTAATGCATAGGCTACAGTCCAGTCAAATTCAACTGCAACATTTTGAGCTACAATTTTTTTCAACTTTGATTCATAAATAAAATGCAGCAAAACCAGCCTTTTTCTTCAGACATCACTAATATCTCATATTTGTAACTTAGATGAGATAATACCTGAATGTGTTCTCAAACAGTGAAGATAGTTGTAAATAACCTGAAATAATTAAATTATTAATGATCCCATAATTATGAAATGATTACCTGATTTCTGTTATAGGGATTTATCTGCAATAACAAAGCAATTTCTCTTGTTTGCCTTTACATGGCATGAAAATAGTAAAGAACAATGGTCTCTCAGTTCTTGCTTGTTGATGGTAGGGGTTTGTGGGGTGTTTTTCTTTGTGGTTTTGGTTTGTTTTTTTTTTTTTTTCCCTTAAAAGGGTTAAAGAAGTTTTTTATATTTTAAACAACTTTTCCTCCCAGAAATCCCAGGTTATGAAGTCCCTGGAGCAAATTCCTACCTTTTCCCAACATATTAACTTGGAAGGGGATGGAAGGAATACTAAATTTTGAATTGGAGAAGAACTGCAGCTAAGTTGCAGCCTTAGATCAAATCATTATTCTGAGGATCTTGCCAAAACCCTCCAGCAAATAGGATGACTATAAATTCATAACTTATTTTTAGGATCTTAAAATGACTTATTCAATCCTAGTAAGGGATAAAAAGACTTCACTTTTTTTCTTTTCTTACAAAGGATTACACAGTTAATTAACTAAAAACAGGAACATGAAATTAAGTTTGGAAGTTTCAGATACTCTGGCCTGGTATGGATATTTTGTGCTGCTTTTGCTGCCATATCTCAGCCTGATTCTTCTGGTTCAGTTTCAAATTCCGTGTTCTCCACCTTCTTGTCATCTGCTACTTCCTCCCATTCTCATTAAGATGACGCACTATGACCTTATGATCTCCTGCATGACATTACAGCTTTTCATTCTATCACTATGACCAAGACTTGAATGACACTGTTCATCAAAACCATCTCAGGCAACAATTGCAGAACATGTAAGCTATTCACTGCAGAATGAAGATTCCCAAGTCCCAGTATGATTTTCCATCCCTACTGTCTCCCTTTTTGAAACTATAATTTTCAATTTTAGATTTACTGTAACCATATTTACTCAAATGCAGGGTGGAGGGATAAAGGGAACCTACCCCCACCAAAATTCATTCTACAGACATTATTTCATATAATAACAAAATATTGCAGAATGTTAACTGGCTTATATAGTATACATATAATAATTTCATATAATAATGCCACCCAGTACTAGCCTGACACAGCCAAAGATTATCCCATCCTTCAGCCTGGAGAAATGTCTATGCGTATGTATTACACCTCCTTCCATGTGGCAGCAACCACTACAGACCTTGACTGTCAGTACTGATGATCTGAACCACCTTGTCTGTCATGACCTGGACTATGAGTCACCTTTTATGGGACACATTGCCTATTTTAGAAGGGACCACGTTTGGTCTTTCTGTTGCAGGTACCTTATATTCCAGAGCAAACTTTTTTGTCCCCAGGCAAACACTAAAAACAACGATCTACACTCTTCTGGAAAGCAAGTTTGCATTATACTGGATTGCCTATAGAATTATTGAATGTTGGAAACATGTTCAGTACTGTTCACAGACAAATCCTAACTCCATGAATTCACATTATAGCTTTTTTTCCTGTCCAGTCAGTTTAGAAGACCAACACTTCAAAGAGCAGCAGAGAGAGCAATAAAATCCTTAAGAACAAGCAATACCATGAGCATGTGTTTGGTTTTGCTTAATTATTGCAGGGAGGGAGACAGAAAAATGGAAGAGACAACCAGGAGAAAACTACAGAAGTCACAGACATATTGAAAAGAACCCACTCATGCACAGAGGCACTGCACTACAGCAGAGCTTGCAATAACATTTCCCCAAGGATCATGCTGCTATAACCTCACATTTATCTCCTATCCTCCTTACAGTGCATTTGCAAAAGCCTGGGAGCACAGCTGTCAGTGAGCTCAAGTTGAGACTAATGATCAAAATGAGTTATACTCCAAAAGCTCCCCCTTCTGCCAGTATCCTGTGATTGCCTCTTCTGACATTCAGAGCACTACACCCACACTTTCACCATTAGCACATCAGCTGCATCAGAAAATTTTAACCTATACAGATTAGAGGATGACTTTTACTTTTTCCTAATGCAGTGAACAGCTTCACTGTGACACCAGTTCTGAACACCCTACTGAAAGTCACGTCAAGGGTTAACAGTGACTCACGCACGTACTGCTTATGTCTTCAAAAGCTGAAATCGGCTTGCCTTACTTTTTTTTTTTTTTTCTTTTTCCATTCTAGTGAGATCAGAAATGCTCACACAGCAAAGATATTTCCTAAGCTTTGAAGCCAGAAGTACCATAGGCCTTGCTCTATTTTTGGGAGATAGCACAGGAAAAAGTGAAAAGGAATATGAGATGGACAAAATGGTGAATTTCCATTTAGAATATATTTTCTATTTGTCTTACAAAATATAAAAAGACAAACGTAGTGTTCTTATAGTTTTTCAGTTACAAAGGATTCTAATTATGAATATCGTTCTATAAATAAAAAAACAAAACAAAACAGAGAACAGAAAAGAAGCAAAAAGAGAAGCTGATTTCTAAGCAATGAAAAGTTAGGAAATTCTGTAATTCAGATATCTGCTGTCACATATATCTCTAAATCATTCCTTTCATTCTTTTTCTGTTTCCTTTTCTACATATACTACCATCAAGGTCATAGCTATGTCAGGCCTAAATCATCTGGCAAAGCACACCGAACGTGCTGCAGAATGCTAGAAATGGACAACCGTGTCTGAGAGACAGAAATACTGCAAAGATTCCCATATGTGTAGACGAGCTAGTGACTGCAACTATATGTAATTTCTTAAATACTTCACAGTACAAGTTTTACTCACTCATCATATTGCCCCAAACTATGCAGCAAAACTTGCTGAATTATTTCCTAAGGGCAAATCATTCATACGTCTTTTTCACCTTTCTGCAGTTTAATGTATTTTCCAAGTTCGCAAACATACAAGGCACTAAGTGACTATTATTTCACATATAAGATAAATATTTCAAAAGAACAAAAGTATTACATTTCTTTACTATTTTTCTTTCACTTTATAATGTTTTCAAATTTCAAATTAGTTTTTCAGCTAACCTGTACTAGTCAACCCACATATATTGTGCAACATGTGACTGCTGAGAAAGATGTTTTCAAGGGTGCATGTGGAACCTGGGGAATGAACAGAACTGGAAATTGGAAATTGGTACTCTAGACAACTTTTCAAATAACAAGCCCAAGTCCTGCATAAATGCATATGAAATATACATTTGCACTAAAAAATAACAAACTGATTTAGTCTCTTGCTTGGTTGAAGCCTGACCTGGGAGATTACGCCCAATATTCCAGGATTAGAGACTTCATTTATAGTCCTTTTTCACTGCAGTTTCTAATCCTCTGCTGATTTAGACCAGGAAACTGCTCCAGATCTCTCATTCTGTGAGGTGTTTTGGGTGTTTCACTTTTAGTTTGTTTGGTTTTTTAAGGAACTGAATTTTCATTGAAAGATACTTTCCTGAAAGCAAGTGACAGTTTTCTCATAGTCTGGTTACATAAAACATGGAGAGCCCACCAAAAAACAGGCCTGCACACACAACAGGGTTTCATAATAAAAAGAAGAAAAAATTAATCCTTGCACTATGACTAGACACAAAGTATGTTGTCAAGATTTTAGGGTTATGCTACAAATTTCTATAATTCTGTGATAAAAATTCCCTTTTGTTTGTATTATCTGTGTGATAGCTAGTATCTGCACTCAGATATGTATGCTTGTACACACACATATTCTTCTAAGGGAAAAAAGAAAAAAAAAGAGGTTATATGTTGAGTATTTTATTTATATTCTATACTACAGATATCAATATGTATCTATATATTAATATAGGGTATATATATTAATATAATATACATTATGTATCTTGCATTTTAGTATTTCAAACGACACTAAAGTCAGGGATGTGTGGAAATGCCTTTCTTATCTGATGCCGTCTCCAGATTTCCTGGCTCTGTCCACATGGATGACATGAACTGAACCCACATATCATCTTGAATTAAGAAGTCAAAAGTAGAAAGTCTGTCTAAACAAGACAATGAGGAGAAAGATCTACATTGTGACTATATCCCCCTGTGCCCCCAGTTTTGTGTACTTGTCTACACACAGTTCAATGTCATTTCAAAATCAGAAATACTGAAGAATGTATTGATTGATTACATTCATAGACTCTTCAAACAACTAGAATTAAACTACCTATTATTAATTCCACATCTGTCAGTCATGTATCACATCTCATCAGACACCATGCTTTACTTTTGCCAAACTGTCTTAATCTTTTGGCATCTTGTTTTCCCCCCCTTTATACTGTCTTATCTGTTAGGACTCTCAACTGTTAAAAATTTTCCAGAAAAACTCTTGACTAGCTCTAAGTTAGAACCACAATGTAGCAACTCCTGTGTAACTCAAGCAAGTAATTTCCCTCTCCCTCATTTTAGCCCCACAATTATCACTAATGATTTAAACAGATTTCAGGTTGTGCAAGGGAGCTTGAATAACCATATCATTGAGACTCTCAGCTAGAACAAACAGCCCATTACCCAGTTACAGAAAGAGAATCAAATAATGCTAACATCTTCAAGTGTTTGAGAAATCCCCCCAGAAGCCAGGGAATATGTGTGTGTGCTCCCTTTTGGAAGCAAGGGCACAAGCTACTGCTGGCAAGATAATCCTGCTGCGTGATCCCAGGGCCACTGCAGCACACAGGGCACAAAGTGGCACCTCATACAAACGCCACTGAAATTCTTCCAAGAATGCCCTGATGGAAAAAGTAGAGGTCTGGCAAAAGTTTGAAAATTGGATTCCCCAAAAATAAAGATGATGAGGAAAGACTCCAGAGTTAATGAAGTAAAAAGCCACCCCCAAAAGCATGTTACAAACAAACTGTTTGCAAAAAAACAAAAACAAACAAAACCAATAACAAACAAAAAAACCCCATGTGACTCTATCCCCAGTGTCCCATGATCAAACCACGCAGCTTTATTTTAGAACAGCTTCCTCCAGTTGTGCTGGCTAGGAGACACAGCAACAACACCAATTTCAGCATACACCCAATGGCCTGTTAAAAGATTACTTAACCATATGCCATACTTCAACAAACTGTGCTGAAGCAGTCAGGTCAAAAACTGATTATAGCAAACCTTGGTCCTGATGAATGAACTCATGATGCCAGCTCAGTTCCTAATTTTGAAATTTGTGTTATAACACATAAATACAAATGTTTACTGAAAATTTAACTCAGTGATAAAAAGGTTGAGACCTGCAAACACTAAAGTCAGGACAAAAGTGAGGAGCCAGCTCTACTATTGCAATAATTATGCAATAAACTTTCACAGCCTGACCAAGCCTATCACAACATTAGGTAGAAGTAGACCAAAATGAAGCTGTTCCTCTTTGGTAGAAGAGAAGTAACACGACTGTGTCCCTTATCAAAGCCACCAGTAAATTTCTTTTTCAGGTAAGTTATTTGCAATGTTGCCATTTTGCACAGAAACCCAGATGAATTCTTTCCTACCACTCTTGCTGTGTATAGAAAGAAGCTGTAGGTAAAACACTATCAATTTAGTCTTATTGATCTTTGCCAAAACCATGCTGCATTTTGCTCCATTTTTCTTTACCTTTTCGTCACATACCCAATAACTAATTATAGCTTATAATTTTCTCCATTAAGATTTCTTCCAAAACCTTGCTTGTTGCTGCAGTCAAAATAAGAAGCTAAAATTTCCTGGATCATTTGCATTAACAACAATATAACACTTCTTCTAAAAAGCAGGTATTCTAACTTTGCTGTCACCAGATGTTCAAAATATATTAAAATGTTTGTGATAGCCTGTGACAGTGCTTTCCGAATTTTGGCAGATTAACAAGTCTCCTCAGTATTCTGTCTCCCTAACAAGCATTAAGCTCCTTGAAATTTTCCTTCCACAGTGACTAAGAATTTACACCTTTCTCCCACACTGAATTTCCTGATATATGACATATGTGTAACAGGATAAGCTAAGACAAAGTATTAAACTAAGTTTTTATCCCTATATGCTTTCACTATATGTATTTTTATATACTCATATATCTATATTTTATATATATGTAGTGAAAGGTAAGAATATATCTTTTATGTCCCTGAATATCTTTCAGAAACTAAAGTTTCTATAGAACTACAAGTTTCTAACAGAAACTATAGAATAGCAGTGGTACACAGTATGAAATACTTTTCTAAAAATATAAAAAAAGATGCACCCTCCAACATTATCTTTCTCTTCAAGTTCTAATGCCGTATTGTTGCAGGTCACAGAAGTATATTGCTAGAGCTTTCCCTTATTGTAGTGGATTATGACAAAAGACAATCTATATCTGTCTACCAAATCTTTTAGGTACCATATGCATCTTTGGCAGCTTTCATATTGGGTTTTCAGGTCCTTAAATTCCTCTCAGCAAGTATGTAATTCTGCCCATCATTACCCTTTCAGTTTCTGTGTTGACTTGCGACGTGAAGGCGGTATTCTGTGCCAGGTTCTCACAGACTGCTGCAAAGTCACAATTCTCTCTGTCTAGCTCTTTAAAATAAGAAGCTCCTCTGATGTCTTTTTGGGCAGCTATTACTAACAGTGTCTTTTGTCAGTCCAAACAAATACACACTGTTCTTTTCAACCCAACTTTGTAAAACTTACTCATTCCCAATTGTTCCACATTTCATTTGGCATTTAATGCAGTCTGGCCTGTCTTTACCTTAGAATTAAATAGAAGTATTCACTCAAAGAGCCACAGGTGAAAAAACACAGTCAAACCGAACTAGCAAACCTCTGAAGTGGGACACAAGTAACAGTTTTCTTTCAACCTACACATTAGAATCCCAGCGTGCCTCAACTTTTTGTCCTCTCCAGGACTTGTGCACCCAAGGTCTGACAATCTCCTCCAACTTAATAAAGTCCTGACTTTTTAGTATTTATCACAATGTACAAACACTTTCTTTCTTTGTATCCATAAAGAAAAACTGGTAAGACGAAGAAAGAGGAAAAGCAGAAAATGAGAACCACATTCCATGAAAAACATGTACATGCACACCTATGTATTTGTGCAGATATGTTGTTCTAGACTTCACCTGCAGAAAACCTAAGCATGACTCCCTTGCTGTAACTGGACCTTTATGTTCTTTCATTGATGTAATCAAGTATTTTCCTCAACTATTTCTCAGCATACTGTATTGTCGTGACTCTTTGTATGACAGAATAGTGTTTAGATACATACTGTATCTTGAAGACAATTATTTGGTTTTGGGAGGACAGGGGTGATGTGTTTTGGTTTTTTAATGTAAATCATCTTTTCCTCCTTGACTATCAACAGATACAGATAGAGTTAATTACAGTGTTACTGTAGCATTGATTTCTTTTGTACAGTGAATTTTTGCTTATCACTGCAAGGAAGAGGAAAGCATATGAGTTATTTTTTCCCCTTGTACATACTACTTATTATGTGTCTTCAAGGAACATCTGAGCCAGATCTTGGCATCAAATAAACTCTAGAATGAAAGCTGGCTCCTGCCTCCACAGTAAAGTTATCTGTGCTTCCTCCTGATTCAAATTCCCACCAGGTTTAGAGTTCTGGTGCTCATGATAAATTTAATATGGATCCTGAGACCAAACAGTTCATACTTTTACTGAAAAATAAGAATGTCTCAGTTATTAATCTCATTTGTGACTAGGCTTACTTGCCACTACTTAGCTGTCTATGCCAAGACATCAAAAAGACTACATTCTCAAGAATTTTTGTACTTCTGTATTTATGTATTTCCAATTAACTTTATGCATATTAGGATTTACTTTTACAACTGTGATGTTTACACACACACACAATCTTAGAACCACTGCTTCTTCTTGTTGCAAAACTGACAACGGGTTCTATTACGTATGCATCTACAATGAAATAAGTCTTGTTCTGTATTTATCTGAGAATAAAACAAAATATTGCATCAGAAAACATAATCCACTTTCTGTTTATGGTCAGAAAACCTAGCTATTTCCTTCAATGTTAAGGAAACATTCTTTTATAAGGACAGAAGCAATATGGAAAAAAAATGAGGAATAGTAATTTTGTACTCAAGGTAACAGAGAACATCTCATTGTCCTAAACGTCCTTTACATGAACTGCAATGGGAGAATTCAGGAAGTTGCTGCTGCTTTAAGAAAATAATAGTACTACACAGCTCCTGAACCCCCTTTTCTGCCTGCCCTAAAACACTCAATGAAATGCAACTGGCTTGGTATTACCATGTGTTACCTCATTCCTGCCTCTTCATAATGTAAAGTCCTCACATCCTTCTATCACCTGCCTTTAACAGTTTCTCTCTGTTTCTGCCGCTTCCCCTTGTATCAACTCACCTCACCGCCCCGAAAGATAAATTGTAAGCATAAAAGTAAGTTTCTGGAAGCTGATGTATTCCACCTAGCTGCTACAGAATGGTGCTTTTTAAATGTACCTAAAAATAATCAAAGCCAGAGTCACAGAAACACCTACACATATATACTTCATCACCACTATTCCTTATGTAAGTTCAAATTTTGGCAGTTGTTTGTAAGGAATACACTTGGCCATATCCTGAGCTTGTTAAAACTACAGCACAAACAAAATACTTGATCTAATTAGCATTTTTGCATTTTCTATCACCATGATTAACATCAGAACTTGATCCCTCTTACACAAGCAGCGTAAAATATTGCTAGAGGTGCTTTTCAATACCAAGTGTATTTTTCTTTAGACACCACAACATGGAGAAAAAGATGAGGCCCGCTTCAAGGAATAGAGTTCTTCCTGCAAAGAGGCCTAAGCACAGTTTGGAAAAAAAAAAAACCACACACCCAAATGGACAAATCAACCTCCAAACTACTAAATAATTTGTAAATATTTTAAGGAATAATAAAACACAATTAGAACCAAGAAATATATTCAAACTTAAATTCCATATAACTATTCCCACTGGAATAATCCACTGCTCTTTCCACAGAAAGAAAATGACTGAAGCACACAATACCCTTTAATGACCAGTTATATTCAGAACCCGTGTGTGATGGATATTATACTGGTATTATGTCTCATACTGGTAATATGCTTGGACATCAGCTATAAACTGTCCCTTTTCTTTTTCCCCTTTGTGCCCCAAAAGAAACCAGCAGGGACCCAAGACAACACATTTCTATTCCAGGTTGCCAGTCAGACCTCAGAACAGGGTTGTTGCTCAGAAGGAAGTTGCCAGAGATGCAGTCACTCAACCCCATGACCAAATCTTGCTACTCCCAATAAAGTTTAACATAAAGATCAAAGCTTAATCATGAGACCCCATCAAAACAAGGCTGTGTCAGCACTGCATTCCAGTGACATTACTCATGTTGTTCCAATTCCCATGTTGCTATGCTGGCACAGTAACATTAAATCAACATATCAGCCCTCAGCAGCCTTTCCGTAACATATTGCAGCCCATTTACAAATACATTTTATTGTAGTTGGAGTGCAGTATTGCAACCCTTTCCCCCCACCAGGTTTAGATTTACTAGGCTAGAAGAGGAAGATCTTTCCCTTCAGATGGGTAGTAGCAACACTCTGCATAGCATATGATCCCATATCACATGAAGGGTTGCTGTTGGGCAGCTCACTGAGAGGAGGCCACACTGCCCCATCATCTGATAAAAGAAGCATTTGTATTACCGCTAACAAACATCATCAGTGAAACACTAAACCATAAGTGGTCTTAAATAATGGTTGCATGATAAATATTCTCATCAGGATGTCAACAGAGACAAATCCATATTGTGTGCATCATCACATGAATCAGAATTGAAAAAAAAAAACCACACTTGAAAAAATATCTACAAAGATCTACTTCATGTGTCAGAAAGAAACTTTCATCCTGTTGTTTCAAGTTTTCACATACTTATCTATACTAAGACCTCTGTAATTGCGTGCAGACGCTGCACTGGAGCTGCAAGTGGGTGCAGATGACATTAGCACTGTGAGATAAAGTGACCTTTGTGAGAAACAGGCTACCACCCAGTAGAAATCAGAAAGTAGCCATGAGCACACAAGCATGGGACTGACTTCAGGTTTTGTTTTATGGTAACCAGATTTTTTTGTTTGCTTGTTTCCTGTTTACAGCTAGAGCAGGACAAATATAAAACTCCGAAGAGACATTTAAAGATAAATGATCTGTTTGAAAGAAAGACATGAGCAAGTGTAGTATATTGCAGCCAGTCAGAGATTAGAAAGGCCATGGTTTGTCTGGGTTAAGTTTAATTACCATCTGGGGCAGCTGATTACATTCATTTTATTTATCAGACACCCTTACTAACTCCTCTGCAATCACTTCACCTCAAATTAATATCAGGATAAACTCCTTTTTATTAAATCAACCTATTATCTCTTCTGTTTCACTTATGTTAATGTAATGATAATAGAATTATCAGTTTCATTTTCCCACCAAGATGCTCTCTTAATGTTAATGCAAATCATTCATTGCCACATACTGAAGCGAGAGCGCCAAACATACTCATTCAGGTTCAGCTCTCGTCCTCCTGGGATCACAACACAAAAGCCATGGCTCCACTGTGCATCAGGTAATCTAGAACTTGCAATTACTGTCACTGCAATTTCAAATACAGCTGTCCTCATCATAAAAGAAATAGATCCAAAATGCCCATAAATTTGTCCACACCACATTCTTAGCCAATACACCAAATTTGAAATATCATACTTATTTTTTATAAGAAGCAAAATTAAAACATGCAAAGTCTCTACCATTTCACTTGCTGGCTTCCATCTACTTTTTACATTAAAATAGCCTTAGAAGAGTTCATATGGATTATTGTGAAAACCAAATGGCACAAAACCAAATCACAACATAGTGCAAAAGTAGGCCAGTCATCTGCATAGAACATGCTGTCATTAAAATCAATGACTAAAGTGTTGTGAAATATTTTATTCTAGTTAGAAATGCAGAGCAACATTGCCATCAATACACAGCAAGATGGGATTTAATTCTCTAGGCAAAAAGCTGATTATTTTTTATAGATAAAGATAAAAATGAGCCACTGTAAAGAATGTTATTGTTAAAAGACTGATGGTAATCCCCAAATTGATGCATCTCATACATGTAATTAAAATTCAAAATTTTTCAAAAGCAGTATTCAAATTACAGGGAAGTCATTTCTGTAATTGTTGCTGTGCAGACTGGTTTAAATAGAAGCTTTTCAGCTCTTCAAGCAATGGCAGCCAATCTGTGGGAATACTAATGTTAAGTTTAATTTCTCTTTTTCATGTAGTTATATTTGTATTCTTTATAATTTTCAGCTTGTAAGTATATTTTTAAAAATAAAATTATCAAAAAGAAATGAAGCGTTATCATGCAATTTTGAGTTCCTTCATTTCAAGCTTTTCTGCATGAACTGAAAGGTATAATTGTCCTCTGCCTATAAAGGCAGCTGGTATGTACATGCAAATGAGGGTCACTTTAATTTCCATATGAGACAGAACTACTCTTGCATTGGATATTGGTCCCTTCACAATAACAGTCTGAAGTTTTGCTGGGAAAACACAATAAACCAAAAATTATTAATAAGCAAATCAAAACCTTGTGAGGAAATGTGAAGTTTGTTTCTGTTAAAATGGGTCTCTAAAAAGTAAACCTGTAGTCTTAAATTTTACCACATAGATTTTATTTCCATCATAGCATCACCATAAAGGAGAAAGTCTAGTTATCAATGATGCCTTGCTCTCAGAGTTGTTTATAAGCTGTCAAAGGTTGATAACAACTAAAAAGAAGTGTGGTTTTTTAATGCTCTAAAACCAAAAGTAGAGATCACCTCAAGCTGTAAAACTTTAGAGAGGTCTGAAATGAAAGCTGAGAGAACTGGTAGAAGGGATTTAAAACAAACAAGAAAAAAGATTCAGCTCACTTCACAGGGGGCTGGTCTCCTTCCAAGGGGGCTGGCTTTTTTGTGTTAAAAACTTAAATTCTAATTTTCAAGACTGAAATTGGGTTATTCTGTTCAAGATTACTGAGGGATTGAAGTATTCTTGTGATTTGAATCTGGAAAATATTGCTAATGCTTTACCTGGTATTTCAAACTCCTGGAGTTGGCTGCTGTGCAAAAAAGTTACTAACTTTAATTTCTGTTTCCAGATCGGCTCATTATTGTGATGTCAAGCAGAACAGATTATGCACAAGGAAAGCAACTATGAATGCAAATTATTACAAGTGTTATAATTTTTAAATTCTACAGTGTCAAACGAGTTAGTCTTTTCATGCAAAACAGTTGTTGATAGCTGAACTGTTTCCTTACATGTAATTTTTAAATCATGTCATTGGTTCTTTCATAAATCATACTATTCTGTTTAGTTGTCATAAAAGCACAAAAAAAAAATCTTGCTGCATTTTTTGCAAATAACTCTGGTACATATGTGGTTACTGTGCTCATGGATCTAGAACAGACTTCCATTCAAAACCAACCTGATTACAGATTCAGTGGTTCTAATGCTCTAAAGGATGCTCGTAGGGCATGTTCTCTGTATTCTCTTAGTTCTATAGTGTTCTTATGTGAAAAATAAATGGAATATTTTGCTGAGTTTCCTCTGTGTACAACTCCTATATGGCAGAGGCCTTTCCTATTTGTGAATACATTAGCTCTATACAGAAACTTCAAACAGGGGGAAGAGAAAGGGGAAAAAAAAAACCAAACCCCTCAAGGTGCAGGAAAACATAACCACCTATTCACACTGTTTCATTTGTAAACTCTATATTCCGGTGCTGTTGTGAAAGGATGCAAGCTGTCTAACAGGCAAGGTAAAAAAATGCCCTTCCTGAATGAGTCACCTTATGTCTCCTGAGCAGCAGCCTGCCAGAGATACCAAATTGTACTACCCACAGTTTCCCTTCTCCATTTTATGCTGCCTTTTCAAGTCATTAACAATTTTCCCTCTTCTGAAGGGGAAATTGGTTCTTTTCTGTAGTGCTGTCCATTTGTGCCTGCACAGCTTTTTCCTTTTTGTACTAACCGAACCGTCATTGCTGCCTCAGTCCAACACCAGGTGCAGCTCTCAAATATTTACAGTACATCTGAACAGAGCCTAGCACATGAAAACCCCAAAAAGGATCACAGTTACAGAAAGCTTCATATCTGAAAGATCTATTTATGCAGAGAGCTGCCCTGCCTATAACAGTGCAGCTCTTAGTGTTTTTCAGCAAGAATGATTTAAGGCATCCAGCCTTTTTTCTACAGGATTTAGACAAAGGAGAAAAGCAGAAAGAAAAACTTCAAAGAGTTACGCACTTCCTTTACTGGCAGGACTGCCAGGCTGACACTGAACAGAGAGGCTATGCTCCTTAATGAAATGTGACTGTGTTTGTAGGACCAGGACTTCGATTTTAAAACTGCCAGCACAAGTAAAGACATTAGTACCTGCAGAGGACTGAAGTATTTTAAATTTTTTTCCAGAGAAGCTTGCAATACATAACAAATTAATACACATCACTCACCTGAAAAGACATTGGGAAATGTCTCTGTAGAAGCCTGCACTCCTGAGGACTTTCTTGAATGAGTCAAAGGCACTCTTTCAGTTTGAAATTTCTCTCTAAACCCCTTGTGCTCCAAGTAGCCTGCAGAGCCCACCTTCTGTATTATCTCACATCTGTGATTAGATACCTCTTCTGTCCAGTCTGCTGAACGACTAAATAAACCTGCCAAACTAGCAGACCTCTGCTTCTTGATGGAAACTTTTTCTGTTTTGTGGAAGGACTCCTGCCTCCTTGTAAAAAGCGGGCTCTGGGATGGGGAGGGAGAAGGTGAATGGTTGGGAGAACTCAGTTGCCTAGTTGTGGTTTTGATGTAACAAGGATTAATTAGATAGGGCTTAAAGCATCGGGACCCAAGCACTGGACTGCCTGCTGTCCCCTCGGAGGACCAAATGCCATTTTTCATTTCCGTGGATAAACCATTTTGCAGGTCCTCTTGACTGGCTGACAGTGCGTGTTTCCCTTCCCGAGTCTCGGCAGCATGATCACGGCCTGCATCTGAAATACCATCCTCTGTTACTGAGCCCTGCAAATCAACAGCCTGCACTTCAGCAATTCTAGTCTCAGCGGCTGCTACCGAGGTTGGAAAAGGTCGTGTGGAGCTGGGTGTCTGAGACCCATTTTCTACAGCAGTTCTATTTAAATCATCTTCACCAGCTACAACATCCACTCCAGCAAAGAGCCGTTCCTGTTCCTCAATCAATAGCTTACGTTCTTGTGTTTCAAATAAACCGTTACCAGGAGAGCCTGTGCCATTTACTGCTTCTTTCTGTTCACATTCAGTTGCACAGGAGACAGGAATGTTTTCCGCAGTTTCAGATACCGCTGGAAAAGCCCCCTCAGCGTCTGGGCTCCTCTCTTTGTCAGTGGTTGTTACTGAAAGAAACCGTTCAAAATCTAAGGGGGCTGCTTGCGAATTAGCCATGTGTCGGCCCATTGTTTTGGTGACAAGGTCTTCAGTTCCAATGTTAATTGCCCCCTGCTGCTGCTGCTGCAGTCTAATAGCTTGCTGGATATCAGAAAGCAAATCCTCTTGTTCTGTGGCTGAATGGAAACTGTATATATCTGTATCAGAGCCAGAGCTGGTCCTTTGTCCATCCTGTGTCTCCACGGCAGCTGGGACAGTTTCATTTCTGATTTCAAAATGTTCAACATCTGTGTCTGAGAGACCCCCTTCGTCTGCAGAGATGCTTATATCTGGAGTTTTGGTAACAATTGAATGAGTACTGTCCAGCTCTCCAGCCTGCAAGGCCTGGCTTTCCAAAACATCCTCCCGTGAACTACTATTCCCATCTTTAGCCTTGGAAAGATTTTTTCTGATCCTCAAATTTGAAAACACCGAGGCCCTCGAGTCCGACTTACCCTTCTTCTTACTGGATTCACTTCCTTTTGCATGCTTCCCCAGTCCCCTCCTGCTTCCCAATACCTTCTTTGTGCCATCCGTATCCTTGGGCCCAGAGACATCCTCTCCTCCTTCATGCACATCACCTGTATTTTTCTTTAGCTTCCCATCTTGATTCCCCATGATTTCTCGCAGTGCAACACCTTCAGCAATCAAGCCATGCTCCCGGATTTCATTCCTCTGGCCTGCCGGCGAGATCCCCGCTAGCGACCCAGGTTTGTTTTCAAGCGGTGGTGATGCAAGTGAAGCAAATGCTTGCTGTGCCTCTCTCCCATCTGCTAGAGCTGCCTTTTTGCATAATGTGCTGCTGGCGCTGGGCTCCGCTGGGACATGCTCAGTACAGCACCGAGAGCTGCAGACAGCTCCTTCCAATGGCTGCTGCTCCCGGAGCCGCCCGCTCTCCGCGCTTCTGCTGCGCTCTTGGTTCTTCAGGAAGGATTCTGTGAAAAGTATTTCCTTTATGAAAGTCACTTCTTTTTCCACGGTTTTTATGGCCTGCATTGCAAGCTTGGCTCCTCACCAAATCATTTATAATTTCAGGACTTCAACGTGAGAGTTCCTGGAGGTAAAAAGGAAAAATAATTTTAAAAAAGTTAAAGCAAGGTACATTAATTTCTCTGCAGTTGTTTAAATGAAGAAACTAACAACCTCAGAAAGAGAAATATTATGATTATTTAATAGTTTATAAGGTGCTTAAGCATATGCTGCTTTGACAGCTCACACAGTACCTCTGGTGATTTACATATTTACTGTTTAAATGCCTCCAAATCACAACACTGTTTTAGAAGGAGAGAAGCTCTGAAAGTAGATAGAAGAAAGATAATAAACAAAAAAGTTCTTTCCACAGTTTTAAAGAGTTGCACTTAAAATTCAATGCATTGTGGTAATTACACCATGAAAAAACCTCTCACAATTTGTATTCTGAGAAGGTAGATATACTATTATTCCCAGGAGAATGAACTCATCAATATTAAAACACACCACTATTATTTCCCCTGATAAGAACATCTGGCATGAAACAAGACAAAACAAACACAAAAAATAGCAGTATTCAAATGTTCCTAAGGAAAAGTATACAATAAAACATTCCTCTATTGTACCCTATATATTTAATAATTGATTTGGACACTGTCACTTGCTAACTATTTTGGAAGCTTGTGCAACAGTTTTAATCAGTTGCTTCTCCTCTCTTTTTGGTTTAGATGAATAAGCATCCCTATTTCATAAATATGTTTCGTGAACTTCCAGACAGGCACTCCCTTCCACTTTTAAAATTTAGATTTAAAATAACAGGAATAGAAACAAAAGGTCATAAGAATGCCAAATTACCAAGTTGGATCGGTTCCCAATTTCAATATCTTGGTTCATATACAGCCAAAAAATAGTTAGATAGATTTCCGTTTATGATTTATCGTCTCTAAACTGCCCGGTCTATCTGGTTCAGTTTCTATGAAAGACTTCACGTATTCCTCACACCTCTGAGCTTCCTTATTAGCTATTTCCCTTTTATCAGAGATTTCTTAAAACAATACTTCATTCCAGGGAACCATTCCCTAATGGTTTACCTAACTCTTACTTCTGTTATCATTCTCTTCATACCATAGGTATAGCTTGCTTTCCTCTGCCTGAAGAAGAATATTATTCACACTTTAAAGCTACACATGCACACACGCCCTTCCCCCCCCCTCTTTTTTTTTTTTTCAGTGGGTGCTAAATAGCTTTAGAAGTCTGGTCTGCGGTAATTGTTAAAAAGTGTTGTTAATTCAGTTTGGAAAGAATAGCAGTGCCAATAATACATGCAAGTAAATTATTCTGAACTATCGTAATATTTTCCTTGTGCTTCTTGGTCACTCACTGCACTGATGTTAAGTCCTGTCCTGAGGTGCCTGTGGCTCAGGCAGCAGATGCCTTCTGTGTCCAGGAACTCAAGTGTTTTAAGTAGATCAGATGACTTTGTACACTCAGTGTTTTGTTTGGGGTCGTGTTTTTTTTTTCTTTCATTAGCTAAGTGAAAACTGGAGAAAGAAGTGATTCATCTTTTTTTTTTTCTCATTTTTAGCCCACAGCATTCATAAATATACTAGCAAAAGCTAGGATAGCAGAATCTGCAAGAGTACGTTAAGTAATTTTCCTTTTTGACTCCATTCCTGCCTTTGCTCTTCGTTATCCTACTTAGTTTCTAAGTTGTTGCAGTATTTTACTTTTTAGAGCATTATTATCTACTTGCAAAAGGCTTTTGAAAGCTCAGGTAATTTCAGTCCATCTGAAGATACACAATAAGAATTACCTAAGGCACAGCTTGAGGGAACCATAGTAGTAGAATACTACCTTGATGGGTATTTTCACTGACTAGAACTGACAAGAATCTACCCCTTGATTACAACTGGAGTAGTTGTAGATTCCAACCCCATTTAAAAGCTTTTCTGCCACTAAAAAATGCCAGAAATTAACACAGTACAAAAATAATATAAAAATACTGTGGACTGAATGTGTAAGGGAAACAGAATTAGTGTGATGTTCTGAAACATTCACTTTCCTTCCTTCTATGTAAACTCACGTTACAGACTCAACACACACCCATTACAACTAATGATAATTCACCAGCAGTAACGACACTGCAAATTATGCTGCAAAACCAAGCCATCAGCAAAGCCGGAGTTATGATAGAAAAGTTAAAGACTGATCTTCATTTTTAATAAGAAACTAGAAAGAATTGTTTTAATCATGTAACTGCACTATTTCCTGAAAGTTTCCATTGAGCACATCCTGATGAGTAAGTTCTTAAAAAAACCCACACAAATGTATAGGCATTACCTGAGTTTAAATATACTACACTGATTTTTTTTTTCTCAATCTGCAGCTATAATTCTAAAAGTAAAATAACTATAAGAAAAAAAAGTATCATTTTCTAGATAGTCCTTCTAAATATGGTATCCTAACCAAGCATGGATTCTGACTCGTATTTCTGATCTATATGGGGAAAAAGCATCACCAAAATGAACATACATATGTGAACATCAAATAATTTGGTTATTCCACATAAGGCATGGAAAATATGCTAAAAAAAAAAAAAAAAAAAAAAAAAAAAAAGAAGAGGGCAGGGTTAGAACAAAAATTACCCCAAAGTAGCAGTGATAGATACAACTTCCCCTCAGCACTTACAGAAAAGTACAAAAGGTTAACATTAACCAAACATAAAACCAAATAATACTTTGGGGTCTGTTTATTCTCAGAAGTATTTTAGCTTCTGGAAAAAAGTCACAATATTAAAATTCAGCAAAAAATCAGAACATTTTGGCATCAGTATAAGCTACATTTTAACAGCTAAGGATGTATTTGATATTCTACACCAAAAATGAGACTCTTAGGGGAAAGCAGATGGGGAAAAGAAAGGGGTTTAGAAGTCAGAGAAGGATATTTCATTTTTAAGAGTACCTATAACTCATTCTTAGCTTGTTACATATTGCCCACAAACAACTGAGGCTAGTCCTGCCTGCCTACCTTATTTAATATTTTTCCAGAGGTCCGTCAAAAATACCAAGGGGCAAGATTGCAGGCAAAGGCCTGAGGTCTCTACCACCTCTCATTCTCTTCCAAAGCTCAGATGTGAATTGCAACACACAGAGTCAAAACTTACAGATCAAGATGCATTGTCCTTGCGTCCCGAGACTTCCACATTAATACATTCCTGTTAGGAAAGTATACCCCTGCTATAAGATTGTGATTATTTTCAACAAGACAGTTACCACTTACAGCAGCCTCTCTGGGACGGTGACCAAATCATCCCCAGCACTCACTCACTCGCTCACTACCTGCCCACCTACCCTGCTGGGTGGGGAAGGGTTACCGGCCGCAACAATTACCCACACCTGGCTGCCAGCCTGGGCCTCCTGGAGCACAGCCAAGGCAAAGCACTTCCCTGGGTGGAGCTGGGAATGTGGGGGGAGTGGTCTCCCCATATTGCTCACAAAAAGGCTGGGTGACCAGTAGGTACCCTGGCATTTTGGGCTTGTCACAAACTCAGTAGCTTGGGAGGCAAGAGGATGTACCTAGGGGACCCTGCTCTGGGGCGAGACAACTTTCTTGGGGTGGACAAGCTTTCACCATGATTTATTTATTGTGATATTTCATTTTGCTCTCAGTAGTAGTCATTGAGTAAATCTTTTTATACTGAAGATGATAATGCCCTGTTACTGATACTGACAGGCACAGTTCTGCTGATGGCTGTGCTGGACAGGGGATAAGCCTTTGGAGCAGGGTTAGGGTTCACCAGTATCATCTCAGGGGAAAGTTTAAGCCACAGGAGTGCTGTTGACATACAAAGTGCCCAAAACAGCACCATGGCAGTAATGCTGTGGCTGCCAGCAATGAAGCACCATCACTGCTGAGCACAGGAATACAACAAACCCAGGATGAGCTGCACCACGTGCCTTCCAGATACCCCTGTACCACCCTGCATGGTGACTGACGGGCATGCTCTGTACATACGCCCACAGCCAGCTCTTCCGGGAGCCCAGAGTGGCTGGCCAGATTATGTACCCCACTATGTATGGTCTCTGTGAACCCTTCCCTGCTGGGGAGAACCAGCAGCTGGGTTTGATGTAGGCCACCGTGGCCCAGGGTGGATGCTTTCCTGGGGGCAAGCCACAACATGGTGGCCCAGGACAGAGGCCTGCTGGTGGCAGCTCAGCCTCATTCTGCAAGGCCACAGGCATGTGCTGACTCTGGCAGACCCTCTGCCTCACCTCCAAACAGAGGAGGCCTGAGGGTGAGGCAGCAGTACTGTAAGAGCCACAGCACCATACTGCAGGGCCCAGGTGCCATGACAGTGCTGTGGGAGCTGGGGTCTCCTCCCCTCACTCCATACCTGAGGAGACAGGGCTACTGCTCAGATAGGGAGCATAAGGATAGCCCAGTGAATCATAGAATGGTTTGAGTTGGAAGGGACCTTAAAGATCATCTAGTTTCAATCCCCTTGCCATGGGCAGAGACACTTTCCACTAGACCAGGTTGCTCAAAACATCATCCAGCCTGGTCTTGAAGACAGCCAGGGATGGAGCATCCACAGCTTCTCTGGGCAACTGGTTCCAGTGTTTTATCACACTCTCTGTGAAGAATTTCTTCCTGATAGCCAATCTAAATCCCTTTGTCAACTTAAACCTGTTACCCCTTGTCCTGTCACTACAGGTCCTTGCAAACAGGCCCCCTCCAGCTTTCTTGCAGGCCTCCTTCAGATAATGGAAGGCTGCGATAAGGTCTCCCTGGAACCTTCTCCAGGCTGAACAAGCCCAATTCTCTCAGCCTTTCTTCATAGGAGAGGTGCTGAGCCCTCTGAGCATCTTAATCCTCACCGCTGCTGTACGCACCTTGCAGAGATTTATTTTTTAATAGTGGCTCAATATACATGGGTTTGGGCACATAGATTAACAGAATTGTTTTAAAGTACTCTAGTGTTGCATTACTGATTAGGATATGGTGATGCAGATGGTATGAAGAAACGTTTGTTCAAGCGCATCAAGATATTCCCAGCCATCTATATGTTACTAAAGAGCTTGAATATTCATAAGCAAGTGGAGGGCTTATTCTTGTTCAGTCCAGAGCTGGAGCCACGTCCCTTTTCCTGCCATCCTGTGGCAGCTGAAAGCCTCCTACAGTTGCCACTCTGAGCATGCTGGACAAGTCATCTCCCCAAAAGGCATAAACTACTATGGAATACTCCCTTTTACTGCCAAAGCCATGCTCTGAACAGTTGAAAATCTTTTCCTCTGTCCTCTTCCCTCCCCATCTCGTTCAGCTATAGGGAGAATTGTCTTTTGTGACTCAAGAAGCTCTAGAAGACTAACTTCCCCTCTCCAATTGGCAAGGACCAAGTCAGGAGATCAGAAAATGTAATGTGGATTAAGAGACCTTAGTGGCTAGAGATGAAGGTCATTCTGCCCTTGACTCATTTAGTTTCTAGTGGATAGTAGATTCTGCTTTTTCTTTTAATACTTGTCTGAGCAGTATGAAATCATGCCTCATGCATTGTATTTATATTGAGTTGAGGTGATCCAGATAATGAAAAACCCATTTTATCTATCGAAAAGTTCCTTTTATAAGGAGCTTGAACCTAGCAAGTAATGATCCTGCGTGAGTGTTTGGCTTTCATAGGAGAATTCCAGGTGCATAAGAAAATGATGATTAGGGTTTTCTCCTGCATAATTTCTAGCTAGCATTTAAAACTAACATATCTGAAGAAGCAGGGTCTCCAGTAATGCAATGTTTGCCAACTTCTATGCTGCAGAATGCCCACTGGTTAGGAGCAAACAAGTCTTTGTGAAGTATTTTATTGCCTGGATTTCTTACCTAAATGCAATAATACATTTAGGCACTGTGAAACAGAGCTTTTTAGTTAAAAATATGGCCAGCTCAACATAGCAAAAACCATACACATTCCAACAAGCCACTCTAGTGTTTTCCTCTAACATTTCCATATTCTTGCTGCTGCTTTATTGTAAAATATACTTTTCAATTTAAAAGCTATACAGAAACTCACATAGTTACTTAAATAGGAGGGGTTGGCTGAATAGCTGCACACAAAACCCTGCCAGCATTCCAGAGATGTACGCATTGTGGGTCAGGGTCAGGTCACAGAGACAGTCTCCAAAAACCCAGGCCTCTGCAGAGACTGCAGCAGCAGACTCCTGTATTTGGAGCACAAGTTGCTACACTGGTATTGTAACCATACCTGAGCAATAGCAAAACATTAAGATCTGGTTTATTCCCTATTGCAGGCTGAAAAGTGGGCTGTCCTGTGGCATAGCTCCCAGTTTTCCTGGCACAAAGTAAATTTCAAACAAATTTTATTTCAAATCCAGATAGCCAGCAGTTGATTAATGCTAAGCAAATTTAATGCAACACAGAGTAGGCTGCATCATGAAAAAAATAGTAAAATATCTGCTGATCAGACTGTCAAAGAAGGATCGATAAGACAGTTTCTACTATTTAAACCGCTGTAAAGTACAGTAAAAAAATCAGAGTCCAAGTCACAATTTCTATTTTCTAAGGGAATGAAATTTATGCAATGAGTGTTTCGTGTTTCTTCAGACCTCATAATAGCTTTTGAACACAGTAGGAAACATCAACCAAGCTTTAAGATGTAGACCATTAAACCCTTACAAAATTCACACACATACAGAATCAGTATTTGGAGGGAAGGAAGATAGGCAGAACTGACTGTGTCAGTCAATCAAACAGGATTCACATAGTTTGGGAATACGCACCACAACCAAGCATTTCATAGGGAAAATGAGAAAAGAGGTTTATTGTACTAGCGGATAGAGAAAGGGAAAAGAACACAAATCAGTAGGAAACTGGGCCTCCTCATTTTCATTCCTTAGAGAAGAACATATTCTGTTAAATCAAGCAGAAAATTATACATTGTCTTTTTGGATTTCTTGGAAAACTCCCAGAGTACTTAATGACAGGGTTGAAAAATGCAGACTTTGATCATATCAGTGGACCTTTCTGCCTGCGCAGAGTCCAAAATGCCATAAAACAATGGCTGTTTTTTGAGCCTAGTCCTTTTCTATAGGATACAAGGGATTAATTTAAGTACTTAGGAACCTAATTTTATCTTTTTACCACAAGTATCTAGTAGTCTATCTGCCAGTCTGAAAGAAAAGGTGACAAAGATCAATTTTTCTAAGGTTTTTCTCTCAATTTTTTAAAGAGTCTAGTGACATGATTTGTTTTTAAAAATATACAGAGACCAAAAAATTAAACAAATCATCTTCTTTTAGGCACCAGCTCCTCTTCTATTGCAGAAATTCACACGCACATGCATGCACAGAGTTTGAGTCAAGTGTAAAAGAAAGTTATTGATCAGCTTTCAGTTCTTTTCAAAACAGCAAGCATCCTCCTATTAATTACCATAAACATGTGCCCCCTAGAGAGAACAAACCTGGATCAAGCTGACTTGGTCAGTCACCTGGGGAAGTTTACAAAATGGTATTTTTTTGAAGATAAGACAGTATTTTTGTAGAAATATATTGCAATGTCTCAAATACATTTATTAATTAGAAAACATTTTTAATAGTATTTCCATAATCAGATTTGGGGTTAAATAAATCCAACCTGTTAAGGTAAGAAAGAACATCTCTTGCCTATCTTTGTCTTACTTCAGTATAGAACATTAGCAAGGTGAACACTACTTATACTAAAGAACAAATGTGAATGCTCCCATCTGTTTGACAGTTCATAGGATGAAGGCTTTTCCAGCTGAAGTGAATAAAGTGTACTGAAACTAAGACTATAAACCAGCATCCAGTACTGTGAAAGATCATAGAATCATAGAATCATAGAATGGTTAGATGAGCACAAAGAAGCCAAAAAAGAAAGAAGGTCTGAGAAAACCAAAGGAAAGCAGTAGTAGTATGTGTCACTTATGTTAGTGTCTCATGGGTTTACATCTGTGAACCTTTGCTGTTGTCACATGATGACATTCCTGTCATGTGATGCTCCCTGTTGGAGCAGGTCCAGAGGAGGGCCACAAAGATGATCAGGGTGCTAGAGCACCTCTCCTGTGAGGACAGGGGGAGAGAGTTGAGGTGGTTCTCTTCTCTCTGGAGAAGAGAAAGCTCTGGGGAGAGTTATAGCCATCTTCTAGTACCTGAAGGGGCCTACAAGAAAGATGTAGGGGATTTTTTAGAAGGGCAGGTAGTGATAGGACAAGGGGCAATAGGTTTAAACTGAAAGTGGGGACATTTAGATTGGACACCATGAAGAAATTCTTCACGGAGAGAGTGGTGAAGCACTGGAACAGGTTGCCCAGAGAAGCTGTGGATGCCCCATCCCTGGAAGTGTTCAAGGCCAGATTGGATGATGCTTTGAGCAACCTGACCTAGTGGAAGGTGTCCCTGCCCATGGCAGGATGTGTTTTTATGATTGGTAAGAGGCATCCATTCAGGAGGTCATAAGTGCTGTCTTCAGATTTCTGCCTTTATTTACCTTCACCAGTACAGCTCAAACTGAAGTTGCTATACCAATTATTACATTTCAAGTTCATGCCTTGAGCAGAGATCAGGGGAAGCTACTGCAGCAAATAACCTTGATAGATGCAGTCTCTAACATTTATACCGCTAAGTGCTGCCAATGAACAGGAAATAGTATCCTCCACTATAGGGTGTGGTTGCCTGAGATCTATTCTTTCTGGGCTTCTTATGTAGAAAAAAGGCTAGCTCTGGAACTGTTCATCCCACCTAAGTTTAATTTCCTGAACTGAATTTTTGCACAGAATACTAGTTCTTTCCACTAAGTTCTCATGCAGAGGATAAAAGCAGACCAGTTTCAGGAATACCCCTCAAACTACCCCAGAACTTGATGTTGTTATTGGTGAAATTAATTTGGTCCATTTTCAGGTATTTTGTCATTTGTCGGTTCTGTTAACTCTGCATTGTAGTAAAGCAGCTGGCTTGCACAACAGCAATATTTAATCAGCCACAGCACCACCGGACATCAGCTGGGCTACAAATCCACCTAAACACAGTACTTGGTAATGCCCAAGCAGTCCTGGCTGCCAGACTAGGCTGAACTAGCTCAGGTAGGTCTTACCTACAGAAAGACAGGCTCAACTATATAAAATAGTCTCAATCCATAACTTACGTTTTTGTCCTTGGCTAGGCCTTAACATGAGGGACCCAAAGTCTAATTAGCACTTTTCCTGCTGGTTTTGTTGTTAAAATGACCTTCCTTTTCTCAGCTGAATAGTTTTTATGATAAACCAAGTCTGGTGCTGATGGTCTTTATAAAGCAAATTCATTGCAGATGAACAGCTGGCAATCTATTTGACTACAATAAGACAAAAGAGTCATGGTGCAGCTGAATAACCCAGATGCCCAGATAAAGGTCAGGAAATTCAATTAGGATGATGATGTTTTCATATCAACAGTATTATGTCATGCATAGAGGCCACCACTGAACTACAACTTTTGTAGGGCAACCGGTGTGATCTAGATAGGGAATGAAAAGCCTCTTCCACAAGCAAAAGCAAGTTAAAATTCTGCCATATCACCGTTTCTGCTCACCATACTCATACCTAATTTCTCATATTTTTATGCATTTCTTCCTCAACATCTTCATCTGACCAAGTATCTAATATCAACAATCCTACTGAATTTCTTGTCCTGAGCAACTGTCCTTTGACTTCACTTCCTTGGCTGTATCTAAGAACTTTTTGTTTGATGTCATCTTATTGCATGATTTCTCCAAGGCCATCCACAGACCAAGAATGTACTCAGTATAGTGGGTGACCTGCTTCTGGCTACAAAATGACATCTCTTCTCCTGTACTTGTTTATCTTCATTCATTTATTTGTCTGAAATTGTTGATCACTTCAAAGACCTACATTAGTTTGACAGTTTTTAATACACTTTCACTTTCAGTGCCATTTCTTCCTTCTCTTAACTACGCCCATTCTCTCTTATGTGTGTTAGCTGTTCTGTCCTTAAATGTTGTATCACCACATCACTCTCCTGTCTCTTAATCCAAAATCTTCTTCACTGTACCTAAATCCACATGTGTGGCTATGATGGAAGGAGTTATTTCCATCACTTGACAAATAGCCATTAATAAGTGGAAGCATGTAGGACTAAACATTGCTTTCATTCACCCATTACTGTGGGTAAGGAGTGCAATGAAGTGATTTCACAGGTTAACAGCTCAAATATTATAATTTCTTTTACTTCTCTCTTCCATATCCTGGCTCTTGGTTAGCACTATTAGACATTAATGCCCATGTCTTTCAAGTAATGTCAATACATGACCGACCATATAAAGGATATTCTGTATTCATCATCTATTTCATCTATAATTTTTATACTTATTCTTATAATTCTTACAATATTCTTTAACTTTGTGCAGCAGATTCATTTCACCTTTGTGGGAACCCTGAGTTGGCTTCCAGTCTTCTTCTGTGTCACAATCAAAACAGAGCTGTTCAGAAAAAGAAAGTAACGAATTAAATATTTGCCTCACTATCTTTTTATAGACAGTTTCCACTCAGAAAACACGTAGAAAAGAGATTAAGAACAATCAAGTTTAACTACTACATGCTTCAATTCTGAGGGGAAAAAAAAAAGCAAACAATGTGGAGAGTTGTAATTCAGACAGTGCTTGCATTATGTCTCAAGGTCTTAATTTCTTCTAAAACATTTTAGTTTAAGATGGCACAGCCTAGAGTGTTTTAGGAAATTAGTTATGGAAGCTGAAACAATACCAAAACATTGATTTATGCAACCATTGGCAAGAAAACTTTCCAGCAGATATTTTATTATGCTCTATCCCCACCCTTGCCAATGTAATCATATTAAGAACTTTCATAAAATTGTTCAAGAAATAAAGCCATTCCTAACATCCAAGCTGGTCAACCTCACTCATCAGATGACATGAGATGTATCATTCCTATTTAGTTAGGGAAGATGTTCAAATAAAACAGATTTAAATGCTTAGCAGCACTCATAAACTTAACTTAAAGAGGGCTTGTGTGAACTGCCAATATAGCAGTTAATCTTTTTGTATATGTGTACAACAAGAAGGATGAATAATGCCCTAGGAGGAGTTATCTTTGTTTTTTACATAAGGTACTCAACATTGAGGAAAAAATCCAGTTCCTGGGGAAGAAGATTACATGTTCAATTAACAGAATTCTGATGGTGTTTTCTGAGCCAGCTTAGTCTTACCTGAGGCATAATTACAGGAAATGTTTACTTTACCAAAGTAGGGTTAGGCTTCTTTAGTGTAGCTTAAGGAAAAAGACAAAAAAGTCTTCTCTTGACTCATGATTTAAATGGGGTATTCATGTTGTCATCTGGTACTTTATTTGCCTTTGAGCCAGAAATCTTCCCAATATCCACAGATACGGAAATATTTCAGGATATATAATCTTTAAAAATATTTGGGTTTGGACTGATGGTACATCTGGTTCAACATCATACCTCCTCTACCAATCATCAGTACAATGCTGCAGGAAACACCTTAGAGTTAAGCAGTGGTAAGTTTTATTGCCCAAATCTATCATCCAGGGTAATGTACATCCTTAGATAAGGGATCGAGTTTGTTTGAAGTCTTACAATCAATCTTGTGCTGTAATTCAGGGTGTTCTTGCTGTCATATTAGCTGTATTTTGCAGTCATGGACATGTCACTTAAAGTGGGACCAGCTGTACCACACACTAAGCAAAATGCTACAAGCATACTGTTCCTACCCCAGAAAGCTTACAGTCTAAGTAGACTCACATGGATAACCTCATTAAGTCAATGAGGTCAACTGCTTTTGGGTTTGCACTACAGTGCAGTGAAAGGCCATTTGATGGACAAGTATCAGTAACCTTCCAGAAATTATGAACTCAAAAAAGATTCTTGATGTGGAAAGGACTGACATGCTGGCTGAGTAAGATTAAGAGGTCATTCCATGTGTACAGCAGTACACAAGTACATGTAAAGGTAGGAGAGGAGAGAGTGCTAAGTCTGTCAGCACTTTCAAAGCAAAGGGCAATAAGCACCAGAAAGGCTCAGGACAGTACAGAGCACGTGTGTCACTGACTCGGGATGAACCCGACATGAAAAGCTCAATCACAATGTGATGTTATAAGGAAGGGAAGGAAGACAAAGAATTGGAGAAGGAAGGCAGATTGATCTTCCATCTTTTCTGTAATACATCGTAAGAGAGCATTGCCTTGAACTTTCCAGTTCTGGGGTGGCTTGACTGTGGGCCTAGACATTAGCCTCATATTTTCATTTCATCCAAATACACTAGTGCTCAAGCACTGAAAGACCAAAGAACAACCTTTGATGCCTCACAGCTATCAAAGTACTGGACTTCTCCTGCCCTATTGCAGGAACACTATTATTCATAATTCTTGTTGCAGGATCTATATTGACATTAATCCTTAATATAGAACAAGGGTTCACTGAACAATAAACACTCTGTAAGAACAGCAGAAGACAAGGTTTGGGGTTTTGGAGGGGTTGGTTGGTGTTGTTTGTTTGTTTGTTTGTTTTTTTGTTAAGTTTTGGTTTAGATTTTGTTTGTTTGGGTTTTTTTTTTTAATCTGGGACATAGAAAGATTATGGATGAAGCAGTAATGATCAATATTAGAAAATACACTTATCTGACAAGATGAAAATCTTATATGAGTCTAAGAAACAAGGAATACAAACCTTGTCAGAATATATATAGACAATCCTGCTGTTATCCATTCAATGTCACTGAATGTACTGTTATTCACTCCCATTATGGACTATTCATGATGCCATTATTTTTATTCCAGCATCATGTCAATATCTGATTAAACACAAATAAGCTTCTTCTATCCCCTCTGACTTAATACTAATCTAAAATACCTCAAGTGCCATAACATGGTTCTAAGCAGTCTAATATTTCTGCATGAAATTCTGCATTATTGACAGCCTGACATTTCTCCCAGCTGTGTCCCAGAGGGGAAGTCAAAAGGCTTTATACTAAACCACAGTTCTCAAGATTGTCCATACAGGCAGGAATAAGTGAATCAGAAATAGCTTTGAATTAACATCTGTTTAGTAGTGTGCAGGATCTAAGATTTTTCTGAAAATAGAAGTAAAAGATTTCCATATATATTTTTTTTGTTTCTTTTTAAGGATACATTTTTAATTCAACTCATATAGTCCTCGGCAAAGATACAGACCCTTAAACTGGCATCAGACCAAATCATTTATTAATAAGTCTGCTTTTGTTGCCAACTGCAGCCATGACTGCATGGAAGATTTCAGAGAAACCTTAAGGCAAAACCCACAAAAAAATGTTGGTTTCATTTATAAATATACATGTATCTTGACACAGCTGCATTTTTCCTTCATTTTGGGTCTGTTCCAGCTGTGTCCTAGAACCCTTGATACTCCAGTTGGTGTAGCCTGAAATGAATTGATCCTGCCTGCTGATTTCTGAGGAAGGCATACAAAGAAAAGACAGAAATACCTTGTTCATGACCTAGAAAACTAGTCATTATGCAAATATTAACATGTAGTATAGCTTATGTTTCAAAGAGACAGAATGTCAAGTTACTTAAAAATTCCTTTAATTATAGTGTCATCTGTGAGCTATTCATATGCTTTGTTGATTATGTTTCATTCCACATTCTCTTCTGGTTCTATTATGAAAACAAATGCAGAGAAGAGAGCCTTGAAATATTTATGCGTGTAAGTAAAGGGACCTTTAGAGAATATAACTTTAAACTCTATTGAAAAGATAGCCTGTATGTAAACTGCTGTGCTACAGAGTAGAACATTGCTGAAACAGTCATAAAGTTCCAGTGGAAAAGGTAGTAAAAGCCCAGGCTGTTGCATGAAGCAGAAAAACCTCCGGATCAGAATGTAATTATTAAAGCATTGGAGTGAAATTGAAATTCATTCAAAACAATGAAACAGAGTTTTCTTATGTTCAGATGTTAACACATCATCATAGGTAATTTAGCTAAGCAAGGATTAAAATTTTGAACATATAAACATTTGTTGACTTCAGAAGGAACAACTCCTTTTCTTATGCTAACAACAAAAAAAAGAAGATCAATCCAGGTCAGGGGCGCATACATATACAAACTGCAAAAGTCATTGTGTATGTTCAGTGTGATGAACTTTAAAAGCTGCTGGGTTTTGGGGTGTTTTTGAGTTGTCTGTAATATACCTCAGTCTTGGTCATCAGGTGACATTATGTAATATACCTCAGAATGCAATTAATAGAATTGATTACAAGACTCTTTCAGAGGTATCTAAAATAAGTTCTCACTATTTAAATGTATCCTATTTAGCACATCTCAATTTTTGTTTCATTTGTCTATTTGTCAAATGACTACATGAAAGTACATTCAACAGCACTTTTATCTGTTAAAACAATTTCTTAGTAAAACCTCAAATACAAGATGCTTTTGAATTCTCCTGTATTCTTGAGCACAGCTAGTTTCTACAAGCACACAGATGCAACTGGACGATGTGATATGAGTTATCTCAACAGTGTGTGGCTTTTGCGCATATTTGAGGCTGTTTCTGCTGCTAAAAGAAATATCCACAGAAACGGGGCTTATGTTGTTACCTCATTTATCATGCCAAAACAGATAAAACAGGTCTGATGTACTAAGCCGCCTACTTGGTTGGTTATTTTTAAACACTAAGGGTATAGCTTCTTGTCTTTCATAAGATTACCCCCCACCCCCACCCCCCCTTGACACTTTTAGACAACTCATAAATTTGTATCAGTTAGAAATGATAAGGATCCATCTTAGGGAGATCAGTTGCAGATCTTGGAAGATTGAACATGAGCTGCTGTAACACCTCATTATATGCTATTTATTTGTTTAACGTGCTCATCATGTTTTCCTTGGAGGATTTGTGTTTAAATAAAAATCCACATCCAGCACAGATAGATGAGTACAAATTGTTTGATACTACACCAAGGCTATTTTGGAAACATGATATAAGCCTCCTTTGTCAAATTAATTGAGAACCTGTTTTTCTTATTTTACCCCTACAGTGTCCCCTCCTGAAGGGCACACAGGAAAAAAGAATTTCTGTGATGAAGGAAAAGGAAAAAAAACCAAACCATCCATTCAACCAGGTATCCTGTGTCCCATGAACATAAGTTAGTCAAGTGTTACAGGGGCAGCCTGAGGACCCTGCCGTGTAGTCACTTGTGTAGGAACACATGTATTGTTCTGCCGAAGCAGCAAACCTCCTGTGACTATGGTGGAGGAGCTTCATAGGCAGTTAAGGATTCAGTTATGTATTTTCTGCTATGTTTTTAGACTTTTCAATTTCTCTCAAAGTATCTGCATATGTCAATGTGTTATGTCTGAAATATATTTAGCTACACTACCGCCTTCGGAGGTAAAATTCAAGTGTATGTCTTCAGCTGCTCCTAGTCCAGCCATCTCTGGCTGGCACACTTGTCTGCCTTTGGTGCCACCCATGCGACACATCAAATAAGTCTCATTCACATGTGCACGGAGTTCAATTCAACTCCTTTGTAGCTATAAATGCCCTTTACCCTTATGCACAGCTTGTTACTGTGGGGCATTCCTCCTACTTTGAGGGTGGAAAACCTCTTAAGAGCATAAGACCATTCAGAACTGCTCCCTGGGGTGGCTATAAGCTAAACCCCCCAATTCAGCCTTCCTTCATGCAAGATAATTCCAATATAATCTCAGCAGAGTTCCAGATACTGCCAGAAATGTGTGAGCCAGTTAGACTTGTGTCTGGGTAGAATCTTTATTTAACAGCTCATCGTGTTTTTCCTCACCTCTTAGACCATTTATAAAACATACTTTTATTAAAAGAAATAAGAATAAAATGGTCATAATGCAACCTTACCTTATATCCTGCCAAAATGTATTCTGACGTGGATTCAGCAACCTCTGCTTGAGTTGAATAGTAGTATTTCCACACAGACTATACTTATAAGAGAGTCAGAGTGTCTGGCTTTTTTGCTCTGGGCATCATTTCCAGTCACATGAACTGGGACCAGCTTGATTCAGATATTAACAGCCACTGACATTTGCATTAATGTTGTTTAAAAAAATAAAAATCATAAATGCCTTGAGAAATTTCACTGCTTCAAAGGCTTATCACAAAAGTTGTTGAAAATAAGGTATGTGTGAACAGTAGCATAACATAAATGTTCGTGGTAACATGATACATAGCTATATAGTATGTTAAGGAGCAAACCAAGTTCTGTCTTGCCTTTCATGTTTTTACAGCCTCACTGATGTAGGACTTGTGTGCAAAACAGGAAAGAATCTGAACTTTTGATTTCAGGATGTCAGGTTTTGAGAAAGGATGAATTCCACCTCTGGATGAAAAAAATTATGAATTAGAATAAATCTGTGATTGGCACCCAAGCTTTCAGTAAACTCCTTTCACTTGTTTTGAACACATTTTTCAGTTTTGTCAGGGGATTTGTTTTTATTGCCTTGGATTTGTAGGAGTTCTCCATCAGGATTACAACACTGGGGGGGAGGGCGGAATGGAGGAAGGAGAGGGAAGGAGAGAGATTTGTGGTTTACATTACATAGGCCTGTAGAAATGGAGACACTCAGAGTTTAGTTCTCATTTGTTCCAGTTTATTTCAGTCTCCAAGGAAGTCTCATGTTCAGAGGGTGACCTCAAGGGGCATGGCTATGTCCCTGAATCATTGTATCACAGGATCAGAGGTAGTTGGGTCCAAGCGTCCGACAGACTCTTACTGCTCCCTCTGTAAATGTAAGTTACACAGGCTATTTTAAGTCTTCCTTCCACCTGAGAGTTCTTTTCTGCACTCTCTGGTCTTTTAAAGTGACCCAAAACTCTTGAAGACTTCATGACGCCTACAAGGAGTGTTCAAAAGTATCTAAATTTTTTGCCTCTTGACACTGGTGAGAGGGAAAAAAAAAAAAAACCTAACCACCTCAAACCCAATTAAAACTAGACACATTAAAGCAACACATGCACATTGACCCTTTATAACTCTTGCACTGTTCTGGGAGAATAATACTGATGTTTTTCTAAGGGGAAACAGAGGAAAAAGGAAGTCCTATCATTCTTTCCCCTTTGCCCATTAGCATGGTGCCCACAGTTCTTGCAACTTCAGCCAAAGAGATGACCAAATGACTAGCAAACCAAGTTTCCATGCTATGGGCAGGAGAGAACAGAAATTGATAGGTGTGCGGTGGAGCAGAGCAGCAGTTACAACACAGTTAGTAAAATACCCGATGTCTAATGTATGCTTTGAAGTAAAAGCCTGTGTGCATTTTGTGGATGTCAGACTTCCTAACTATGAGCAGATCACCTGTATTGTACCTGTACATTAAGTCAAGCAAACATTTGCCAGAAATGGGCTGATTCTATATGTTTGGTATGGACAATCAAAGGAAAAAAGCAAAGACATCTACTACAAGAAACGCTTAGCTGGATTTTTTTTTTTTTTCAGAAGCTAGTATCTAATTTAGTGATCGTGTCCCTTAAAGATGAATTAATGTTAGGAAACTCCTCCTTCATATGCATTTTTGCTACAATAAGCATGTTGGGCTGAATGAGTGTGAGCTACACAGAAGTTGCCTGGGTATGCAGTAGGTAGTGTTTCAGTAAAAGCTACTATCCACGTTGTGTAGTATCAACAATGGCAGATCTGTCTGATTCTTGCAAATAATTGAGAATAGATGCAATCCTCTCTTTCAGGAGATTTTTCCAATCAGATGACATGTAATGCTTGGGAAAAACTAGATCCGTCATAAACTTGTGTACACATCCCAAAAGCTATAATGAGGCAGTGAGTCGAATAGTTGCTTCGTTTAGTTCAAAAGCATGAGATGTCGTTACTGTTTCTTTGTCATATCTTTAGTCCAGGTTACAGTTAAAGAATTAAGTGTTCCTCTAAAAAAAAAGAAAAGAAAACAACATAGTTTTATCTGACAGGTGTGAAATCTTTGTAGTCCAGAAGATTTCCAGCAACCTTCAAATGCAGCCATAGAAAGACCACAGTATTCCTGCTTCATGAGGTTTCTTCCCCAACCCAAGATTTAAAGGAATAGACCTAAAAGAGATTAGTTGCTTCCCTATTTTCTCCTCCCCACATTGACTGCACCACCATTATTGAGATACTGAAGACACCATAACCCTCTGAAAATGCCTCAATCCAAAGGAGAGTGATTTATCGTGCCTGAGTGGGTTAGTGAGATTATTGTGAAGACATCATTTGAGATTGTTTCACAAAGTCAGCTCATGAAGTAATAAATGATGCGAAGATATTTGAAGGGAGGAAGATAATGCGAGCAATATAAGAAGCTATGGGAGGGCCAGAAAATACTTTCTGTATTAAAAAAAACCAAACCCAAAACTAAAAACCAAACAAACTACTAAACTGGTAAGATTGTTTAAAAAAAATGAATAGGAAACCTTCCTTTTGAATTAATTTCGTCTGTAAAACAGTCACAGCAGTAACTTAAGCGAAGACTGAATATGCTCCAGATCACCGCCTACAGAGCTCCCCTCCAGTTCAGCTACCAAACTGCCAGGCTTCAGTCCCCAGGGGAGGACTCTGCACTGATCATTTACTGAGTCACACATGTGCGTAGATTTTGTGTCTGTAGCACTACATGAGCACTACATACTGCAGGTGCAAGTCAGAAGTTGCTCCTGAACCTGTTTTTCTCCAATTATCGACTCATTCTATCTTAATGTTAAAACAAGGTCTACCAAAACTCATGTCCTACAAGGGAAGCTCACCCTCTGCATTGAGATATATGCTACAACATGTCTCCCAAGGTTCTGGTCAGTCAAGAGGGGAAAGCAGATTTTAATTTATTTCTACTTGTCAGGGGAAAAAAAAAATACAGTGAAGTCACCATATTTAGTAGCAGTGTCTAGGAAACCACAATGACAGAAGAGCCAGAGGACCAGTTTTGTTTGTTTTCTTGGGGTTTTTGTTTGTTTGTTTTTCCCATCTGATACAGAACACAAGTACAACTCCACTGTGCTTTTGTGAAATACAAATAGAAGATAGTGTGCAATTAATATATTGCCCTGCCAAAAGCCATGCCCTAGGGTAGAAATATGAGAATGCATTTTTCACTGTTCAAAGTAGTATGTAGAATGAGATTAAATGAGAGTGGTTGCCTTTCCCTCCCACCCACAAGATGTGGAAGGCAAGCTATAAATGTTATTTTTTGAAACTGAGTCACCAGGTACAAAATATTTTGTGAAAAATCTTTCAGAGGTTCTCAATATTAAGAAGTCAGGACTCTGCTTTCTTTAGGCAAAACAGTCTCCTCAGAGGACATGATTGTTACAGCTAAGTACCCTGTGTTACAGCCTTGCTGGTGGCCCTCCATATGCTGGAAATGAAGTTATATTAGATTTTGAAGGAACTATTAAGTACCCTCCAAATTCTTATCTTAGCTCCATTACCAAAATGGGGCTTCAGGACTGAAAACCACACAGCATGAAACTTCAGAGCTGTAACTCAGAGCATCACTCTTTCAGAAATGTAAAGCATCAAACAGAATAATTTTAATATAAAGGAAATATGTTATGTAAAATACACTTTTCTTGAAAATTCAGCAGAGAGCAGGCTCTTTCAAATTGCTTTCAAATCCAGTGATATAATACTTGATCTGATTTCTCAGTTCTGCTGGTTGTGTGATGGTCCAGATATGCCAGTATTTGTGATGATCCAGGCACTGAAATTCTTGCATATAGAAAAATTAAGTATTTTAAAATGAGTTGCTGATCAAGACAGAAGAGGATCACACCTCAGTGGAGGCAGTCAAAGGATATGGGGGAAACACAAATTATGGAGCAACATGAAGGTCTGTACTTCCATTATTATTATTATTACATCTCAGAAATGTATCTTACTTTACACATACAGGGAGACAAAAAGAAAATCTCCTAATATCCTTTTTTTTTGTGTGGGCATTTTGTCAGGTAAATCATCTCTCTGTCACAGAAACCCATAGGAAATTAAGTGACAAATCTCTATAAACATGTCTTTAGTTTTTAGTCTTTATTTTACCTTCTGGTCATTATTTCAACCCCTGAAATACTGCTGAACATATTGCTTTGTCAGAGCTCTTGCAGAGCAAGTTAAGGTAGCTATTTTGCATAAGCAGGTTTTTTATATGATATAAAGCCTCCTCAAAACACTGAATGGATGATTAAATTTTATGGTGGCTTGTACAGAGATAGCACTCATTTTATGGAGGCAGAGAGAGTCATAAAACAATTAGAGCATCAGTTTGGCCATTACATCATATTCTGCATTTCAAAGACTGAGGCAGAATTCCTAAAAGTGTCCTACATTTTTGGGACAGACAGGACTACTGTTGAAAAGGCATGTTATTACCTTAAAAACAAATTGGGCAGCAGCAATGTCCAGAAGAAATACAGAATATGTCTACCATAACTATACTAATGGGAAATCATGCAATTCTTGCTCTTAGTCTGAAACAGAAACTTCATTGCTCCAATAGCTGCTGTCAGATGGAGGAAAAATCATCATGCAGAATTTCCCTGTGACTTTTCCATGTACGCAGGTTTGAGGAGAACCATAATCCCGGTTTGTGGGATATATTATATTACCTCAGAAATCAGGTGCATGTCAGTGAATATACTTCCAGTTTTAACACTCTGCCTGCTGGGCCTCTCATGTAGCCTCCAAAAGAGAATAATCTGTGCGATAAGAGAAGGATAACAAGAAGATAAAGAGAAGATAAAAGCTGCACTGATCATTAAGAAAATGAAGCTGTTACCTTTGTTGATAAAAAACCATAGAGTTGTTTTCTAACCATTGCAAGGAGTGGGAAAGTGTTTCACAGTTCAAATTTAAAATTAATTCTAGCATCTGTCATCACTTCCTGAACAGATCCCAGGTGAAGCGCTAGAACAGGTTGCCCAGAGAAGCTGTGGATGCCTCATCCCTGGCTGTCTTCAAGGCCAGGCTGGATGAGGATTTGAGCAACCTGGAAGGTGTCCCTGCCCATGGCAGGGGGGTTCGAACTAGATGATTGTTAAGGTCCCTTCCAACACAAACCTTTCCATGATTCTGTGATAATTCATGCAGCTGAACTTGTAAGTAACACTTTGCATGCTCAGCAAACACATGAATCAGGAGGGCCCCAGCAACAGTAGCAGAAATCTGATAGTCTTGTTGTGTCCCTTTCAGAAGCATAACAGACAACATGTCTTGTCAAAAGCTGTCCAGCAATTTGGAGGCAGAACTGCCTCAAGCCCAAGGCCTATGCCCAAGTCACTGAAGACCTCAATCCTTTAAAGAAACACATTACTTTAACCAAAGCTGTGTCCCTGTTTTGAGGTCCCCAGCAGGTCCTCAGACTCCACTTCTCAGAAAGGACTAAAGCTGTACCTGTTTGCTAATGCAAGTTGCAGCAAATAAGATAAAGTGTTCTGTTTAAGGACAATGAAAGATGTGGCCATAGATACAGCCATCTCCTTGTAACATTCCTCATGTAAGAGATGAAAACTCCCTGTTCATAAGGCCACAGAGGGAGAGATTCTATAACATTTGGTTATAAAAGCATACCCTGCCTGAAGCTGAAGCTACAAGTGCTGTGACAGATTTCCTTACATTACCTTTCAAAAACATAGAGCTTTACCACTGGCAAAAGCACGTTGTTTTGTTGTACAGTTTGTATACCTACATGCCACCCCCTGCCTATTCTCTTCTTTTTCTTCATTCAGTGCTCAGTTTCTTATTTAAAACCCAAAAGTTTCTTACGCACATTTTGCTCCTTCCTCAGCAGCCTATGGATTTTGTCAAATATATGCATGATATAAGTGTTTCCATAAATATTCCCATTCTTGTACTTGATAACCTCTTACTATTTTAGTTTGAAATAAAGCAAGATACATTTTCCTTCCAGTTAAACATTCTCACTCTTAAGATATAAAGCATTAACTGTATAAACAACATGGTTAAAAGACAAAATTTCTTCAGTTCACAGAAGGCTTCTTGCAAGATATCTTTATGGTGTAAATATAACTTGTAACAGAGAGAGTACTGGATAAAAATTAGAATAGCACACAAAAAAACCCAAACATTTAAACAATTCTGATTTAAATGAACATATAAAAATTGATTTCTTAAAACTATATCTTAGCTCCAGTAAAAGTCTAAGGAATTCACTAAAAAGACTTACCTTCAGAAGAATCAGCGTGGGGGCTCTTGTGGTTATTTTACCTGATACCTGATCAACTGCTTATAGCAAGGCTTAATGCTGAGTTCATCCACCCCCATAGTGATCAGAAAAAAAAAAAAAAAGGGTTTAATTTTCTTCACAGTGGCTGGTATGAAGCTATAAGAATAGTACTGATAAGGTGTCTTTTTAGCTGGTGCTGGGGAGTGCTTGCATGAAGTTCAAGGTCTTTCCCAGCTTGAGATACTCACTGTGCTCTCAACGTTCTCGTTACAAGCAGTGAAGGAGTATTTCATTCCATAGTACATCATGCTCTGTACATGACCAGGGAGTGAGTCTGGGGCCTATAACTCTCTCGCTAGCTCCTGAACTCTTTTATTCTTTTTCTAACTCTTTTGATAGTTTCTCAGTTCCTCTATTAGCTGCTTTGCTAACTCCTTTGCTTGCTCACTCGTCAGCGAGTCGGTTGGCTTTCCCAGTCGTGCTGTTGATCGTGGGACTCGTTCGGACTCTGCTGTGATAATTCTCCAGCTCCAGCTCTCCAGCTCTGACTCTCGCTGCTCAAGACCTGCCTGCGCATCAGTCAGCACGTGGTGAGCAATTGCATCATATTTTCTATTTTCTATTATTTAATTCTTATTTGTAGCATCATAATATTCATTTATATTCAATTAGTAAGTAGCTCTTGGCTTAATTTTACAAGCTTCCTTGTCTTTTCCTCTGATTCTCCTCCTCCACTGTGGGGCGGGAGGGGGGTGGGAGAGGTATGCAAGTGGCTGCCTTGTATCTTTTTACTACCTGAGGTTAAAACATGACAAACTCCTATAGGTTTGGCAAACTGAAGAGCAGTAACATCTGGCTTTTTGCCTGAAATTAATTGGAGAAATGCATTACAGGCTGTGCTCTTATCATCAGCTGCCAAAAAGCATTTGGATAATACTTCTTTACAAGAGGAAAAAGGAGAATATTTCTTTCTCTTTCCAGAGCTTTGCATGTACCAGACAACACTGACAAGCAGCTAGCAATTAAGAACTGACTGGTGAATATCAGGGAAAAAAGTTATAACATTTAATTTTTCTTTAAAAAATGCAATCCCAAACATAGAGAGAGACAATCACTTTTTCCTATGGATTTCAGGGTGAAGAACTCCGTTGATAAACAAAGTTACAGCTATAAGATGCTTTGCCTAGGTATCTTCTTTGAGCACTGAAAGTCAGGCCTCCTTTTTCCTCTATTTATAGATAATCTGTAGGAATTAACATTTCTGCAGGGCTGTGAAAGGCACCTGTGACTCTTTAGAATCCCCCCTGGGCTGCCACAGGTGTCCCAGGGTCTGTGCCAGTGCTGCCTTAAGGCTGTTGGCAGAGGATTTATGTGTATCTGCCTCTGAGGGCTGACTTAAGGCTCTGCACAGAGGAACCAGAAAACAATGAAAGACTTAAAAATATGTAAAGGGGGAAAGGACAAGCTCCCTGAAGAGCCGAAGTTGAAAGCCTCTATTATGTTAATGGCTACTAGGGTAACAATTTACATGCTGCACGGACAGCATGTTTATGCCCTTAAGTGAGCACGCACAACTCTTACATTTGAGTGGAGGCAGATGGGTGTTGTGGCAGAGAACAGAAGAAAGGAGAAAGTAGCTGAAATAAGATGAAAATGAAGATAAGAATCCAAGAGATAAACTAGAATAGGAGGCAAAAAGAGATTAGGTAGAGAGAATATGGCACATATTTTTTTTCTTCCCCTTACTTCTTGCATCACATCTGATGGCAATAAAGAACTGGAGTGGTGGACATTCCGTAAGAGCAGGACCATCAGCCTGGCTACCTTGCAAAGAGGGTCCCAGCGGGCTGTTTTAGGCAAAGGCATCAGGGGCTTCTCCCTAGCCGTGGACCAGGCATATGTCAGCTGTGGCCGGTGGGGTATCAGGGCTTAGCCTGGCTGGCAGGGCTGTGCAGCAGGAGAGAAGCCCCAGCACACTGCTAAAACAAGGGGCTGCAGGAAACAGCCACACTCCTTCAAGCTGGAGTGAACTGCTGAATGCCTTCCCATAAGATTGACAGTCCTGCTGGCAGAGCAAAAGGGTTTTTTGCCTCCTCACTGGTAGCAGTTCCTCTTTACTCTGCCTGCACGATGACATGTAGAACTGTGAGGGCTGGCACTGAATTCTTCTGGAACTATTTTAGGCAGAGCAGATGTAACATGGCTTCATAATCCGGAGCCATATGCTGACAAGCCAACTCACACTGTAGCTCCATGATCCCCAGTCTTTTGGCATTCACATTGATAAGCAACACCAGTTTTCCCCATGCGTACAGTGTCTTTTAAATCATCACTGCAGAATTTACCTTGGGCTGGTCTGGCTCCACTGGGCTGATAAGTGCTTATCTTGTACGCTGAACGTCTGGCGTGTGTTCTGCAGTGTGAGAACTACGCTCAGTGAGGTTCAGTAAACTCACCGCTACAACCCAGAGCAGGTGCTGCCCTGTAGAAAGCTGGATGCAGGGAGAGTAATGAGGTCAGGAGATACCTGTGGCACCGCACAGTAACAACAGGAGCGTGAGTGAGATTAACTTACTTTTCCCAGGAAGGTATTTTTATTTAGGCACTGACAAATATTATTTTCTATCAAAAGCAGTGCTACAGATTGTCTAATGATTCCCAAATTTGGTTGTGCAAACATCTCACTGCACTATGAATCTAAAAATACCAGATTTTTGTTCCAAAATGCGGTATAAATGAGCACAGACATAGCAGGCTTTTCCACCTGCACAAAATTGATTTTTGTACTGGCTAACCAAAATCTTGACAAAGTATGTAACTCAGCCATGAGAGTGAGGGTGATGGCCTAAGTATGAGTATATGTATATCAACTCCTAGACTTACCTTTTTATCAAATATATAATTTTTATCAAATAATAAGTATTTGTGTAAAGGCGAGCAAGTGCAAGAACAGGAAAAAAGCTGTAGATACCTCTGGTTATGAATCTATCAGCTGTGTTTTCATAAAGAAGCAGTTACAGTTCAGATGTGAAAAACTTTGTGCAGGTTTGTGCAGTTTTGCTCATAAAATGCATACCTGTTTTGTTTTGTTTTCACATGTATTTGTTAGGCTTTTCTGCGTAGTTTGATTTACAAAATAGCACCTTGGGATAATAAACAGCTCCCTGGCATGGGTTTTCATTCACAGTTATTTATAGAGCAAACTAATTAAGTGGAGTTAGGCTTAGATACCAAATTAAAAATCTGATGCTGAAATTGGGAATCAATCTCCCTGTTAGTATTGCCTGTGATGTCAGCAGGATGGCACTTGCAAAAACGTATATGGGCCTGCTTTACTGTTTACTTTTCTTCTGCATATAAGTGTGGCTAAGCAAGAAATTTCTTTAGAAAATTACTATTATCCAAATATACCTTACAGATTCAGGATCAAGTTTGTCTCCCCTAAACATGCAAATATGAAATTTCATATAACCATCCTACTCCAGAAATCAGAGACTTAAGGAAAACATCACTGCATTAAACCAAACCCTCAGAAGCTGTCAGTGTTACAGCTTTTAAAAATCACTGCATTTCTCATCCTGTTTCCAAGTTTTCCCTTCCTAGCCTCCTTCTCTGATCCCTCCTTTTGAATACCTTGAAACTGCTCTCTCTCCTCAAGCTTCAGTTATTTGTTCTTGGGTCTTGCTCTTTAAGAGATCTTGCTCTTTTTCCTGTTACAATGATATGATGAGATTCATAACTGGAAATGAATGTGAAAAAAAAAAAAAAACAAACGGTATGATGGTGGGACTGTTGAGAATTTACAGTGCTTTAACCGGGGAAGATGACTGTGAAATAATGACAATGCTTTAGTGCCAGGTCAGGAAGAAACATATGATAGAGGCTGTTAGGTTTTAGATGAGTGGAACTTGAAGCACAGCAATGTATTAAGATAAATGTTTTTTGAAAATAAAGCCTTTATACTGAGGGACAAAAAGTAATCTTTTTTGGTGTCAGTGCCCCACATATATGATGCAAAGCCTTAGAGACCCCAAGCCCAGCAGTGTGTTTCAGGAAACCCCATTTAGTTACACACAGAGTCTGTGGTGGGGCAAAGGCTCCTGCAAACGGTAACAATGTCCTTTAATGTTAAACAGAACCTGCTTACATCCAATAAGCAGAAAACCTGAAACTTGACATAGTATCTGAACGGCTTCCAGTTTCCGAGACAGGTGTATCCATGTACTTGGGATTCACAGTACCAGAGTCCTCTGCCAGGAGGTCAGCTTTCCAGCCAAGGAGGCATGCCCTTGTGTAAATGCAAGAGTTGGCACTGGTACGGTGCTTTTCCAGAGCAGGAATTAGTTAAAGATGTAGGGAACCTGGTGGGGGTCTAACTCCAGGTCACTAGGGCCAGAGAAAACCCCTGGCCCTCAGCTAGGGCAGGGCAGAAGCTGGGGAGGTGGGAGGCAGCCCCCTGCCCACTTGCTGAGCCTGAGGCACAGCCGGCACTGTGGCATGCATGCGGTGGGAAGGGAAACCGGCTCGGGGGACTCTGACTTGTTCACTGGCATTGATGTAAAGATGAACCTCGCCTTCCAGCCCTTCCTTCCAGCAGTCTGTGCGTGTGCTGGGTTACATGGGCTTCAGGAAGGGAAGCATTCTGTGCAGCAGGTTTTCAGACCTCCTCAGGTGCAAGCCTTGGCTGTTTGCCTACACCAGAGTCCAGAGGGTTGTCATCTCATCCCTGATATGGTCCTGACCCCTCCTGATTAGCTCCTAGATGTTCTGCCTTTGAAGAAAACACCGGAGGAAGAACATTAAATACTTCTGTTATAGGTCTTCTTTTTCCTTGTGACATCTAATATTCAGCTACATGTCAAGAACCATCATCAAGAACTGGTTTTACCAAAGGTATTTTCTTGGTTTTTGCTTCTTCAGACAGTAGAATTTAGGAATAAATACCATTTAACATCATGTACACTTTTATTTCATTTGTATGGTGTGTTTGATGTAGAGATATATAGATCTATTGATGCAGAGACTCACACAGCTGTATCTTTAATGTAAGAGACAAGTAAGTTTAACGAGAACATTTAATTTATTTTTAACAATCTAATTTTTTTTTAAATTGAGACATCAACTATCTTGATATATTTTTATACTTTCTTATAACAGTTTTTTCAGCTAGATTGCCTCTGCCCAAGGATCGGACAGCACGGGTTCCTCAGGGAGTTGCGGGGCGGGGGCTGACGTGGGGGGCGGTGCAGCGCTGCCTGGCACCCCGCACGCTCTGCGATGGTCACGCCGTGCCACCTACTGGTTGCTGCTGAGCTTTGCAGGAAAACACTCACTATAATTGAAACCGACTGCTTCTCTAATGAGTGGTTAGATAATTCTTCCTACTTCCTGGCTTCCTCTAAAAAAAACCCCAAAAGTAAATAAATAGCCCTAATTCTGGGAGTACACATGCATGACCTTTCCATTTGTAGCATGGAAAAACATTTCATATCCTGGATCAAAACACTTTTCCTTTAGAGAAAGCGCGTGTTTACAATGTCATAGGTTACTAGGGAAGTGGGTTGCTTGGTTTCTTGGGGAAGGTGGTATTGTTCCTCCGCCCCTCCCTCCCCCCCCGCTATCCCAGCATAATTTGTTTATAGAATATTTCAAAATCTATTTCAGATTTAGGAGGCTCAGATTTATTAGGACTGCATACAAAACATGCTTATCTAAACAACCCATACAGTTACCCAAAGGTCTAACAAACAATTCAGAAGGCATCCTTGGGAAGAGCAGTACAAAGGTACTTAACTAGAGAAAAAGAATTTCCCTCTACATGTGACAAGATCTTAGGGAAATAAGCACAAGAGGTAGCTTACACTGAAGCCCCAGGAAAATACAGCCATTTAAGGGTATAAGCGCACAGATGGGAGCCTGCTGCAGTAACAAGGCTCTGGTCAGGGTGGCCACTCCTGTAGTGAATAGAAGCCCACTCTTACATTTGTTGCAGAACTGCAGAGCAGCAGTAGCAGCACGGTCAGCCTCAATGCAAGCAAAATGTCACCATAAAAGTAGCTTGAGCAGTTCCTTTCTGATTCTTAAATATGCTTCTAGCACTTACAGCTACAGAACAGAACTTGAAAACATAAACATTAAAAGCTTAAAAAACCCAAGTATTAATTAAATAATTACTCCTACCTCCTGGCTTTCTTTAAAAATAAATAAATATGTAAATAAACAACCCTAATTCTGCTAGTACTAATGCACAACCTTTCCATTTGTAGCGTGGAAACTGATGTTATATCCTGGATTAAAACACTGTTCCTTTACAGAGGGAGAGTGTATATTTACAGCCTTTGGCAGGAGAATGTTTTTTACAGGTCTGTGTGTGCTGTTTAACACGTAACAGGTTGAAACAGTGACACACGATATCAGCACAAATTCAAGTCCTTTGACAAATGATTAAGGTTCAATATTTTATAACCAGGATAATCACTTCCACCTGATCTTTAGATTTTTGTTTGCCATTGGAATTTTTGTCAGGTGAGGTGTCTAACTAACACAGGTCAGCTCTCTAACACAGAAGCCCTCTGCATATGTAAGGAAAGCATCCATTAAATACCCCCAGACTATCAAATATACTTTTTCTTTATTCTTTTTTGATCTGTCCAAAAGGATGCTGTTTCCTTAAAAAAGCAACAAAAAGGCATCATTGAAAATGCGTTTAGGATACCTGTTGTTTTAGAACATCTTGAAGAATATCGATGTAAAAACATATAAAAATCAGTGGATGGCACTGTTGGCTTGCAGGTAGAGAATGATCTCCAAAATACACAGATTTTAGGGTTAGATGTATTTTGATGTAGTTTGCCAGACACTTTGCAGAATTTGCTATGTTTAAGTAAATCTATCTTTCTTAAAGTCTACTTTCATGCCAAAATAATAAAAATTGGTGGTTATTTAATTCAGACGTTTTGTGGGTCAGTTGCAATAGAAAGTGTTAGGGCACAAATATTACACTGAAAAAAAATAATCCCTAAAATCACAGCAAGGAACATACTAGGTCTTGAAACACAGATAAATGTACTTAGTCCATAAACACACAACATGAAGACTTAGTTTACTGAAATTTTGTACAAAGGACACATTTCTCCATCTATAGGGTGGAACTTTAGAGACTTACTCTCTCGTTCCTGCTCTGATGACTTTGTCTCAGCTGATCACGAGTTTACCTCTGAGCCTCTTTGAAACAAGATAAGATGGGTCTTGAAACACAGATAAATGTACTTAGTCCATAAACACACAACATGAAGACTTAGTTTACTGAAATTTTGTACAAAGGACACATTTCTCCATCTATAGGGTGGAACTTTAGAGACTTACTCTCTCGTTCCTGCTCTGATGACTTTGTCTCAGCTGATCACGAGTTTACCTCTGAGCCTCTTTGAAACAAGATAAGATGGAGAATTTTTTTGAGCACTGCAGAGTGGTAACACAAGCCAGCGACAAGGCCACCGTCTGCACTGGAGCACGGCACGCCGAGACAGCGCAGGGCTTGGCAGCCCTTTTGCTGTGCTGCAGCTCAAGCACCACGTGCAGCGGCGAGGGAGCAAGCCCCAACTCTTTCTTCTGCAGATCGTATGCTTGGGTACAGGGATAAGGAATTGCCAGGCACATTTGCCAGGCTGAGGCTCACATCTTTCTCCATGGGGTTAATGCTATTAAAAATAAGTATGCTTTAAGGTCATACCTGCATTTTGAACACAAACCAAAACCCAATCTCGATGCCCAACTTAATGTGAACCTGTGTTGCGGACACACTCTTGCGGGCTCTGATTGTGAGCACGCTCAAAGGAGAAAGATGAAGACACTCATCTCTGTGTGAGGCATGGACCAGGCACATGGTACACTCAGGTATGTGGTGCCTACGCCATGATTTGCTATTAGGTCATCTCCTAGGGGAGACCCCACGTAATGTGGCAAAGGCATCAGGAGCTTGTAAGTAAACCAACACTTACCTCATCGTTCTGACAGCATGGCACTTAACCTGCAGGCATCCTACCCCAATATATACCTGAGCCTACATGAAGCTAAACCAGGAAGCCTGCCTAGGCTCCCAGGGGCCTGGAAAATTTCAGTATGCTGCCTGCATGATGATTCCGGGTGTAAAGGAAATACAGCCTGAGGGTCTGAAGCAGTGAGCACAGAATACAAAGGAAAGATTCCCACTGAACTTGATGGGCTGCCTTTGTCCTCTGTCTTAAATTCCAGCTGGGAATGGAAGGTAAGTGAAATCTGTGAATATCTGGCTTTTTTCTGCAAAGACACTTATGTTGTTACATTTTATTGAAATTTTAAAAATATTTACCGTTTTAAGATAGAAGGAGAGGGAAAACTCACTTTTATTTTTTAAACTGAGCACTGTGACTCGAATATGCTGGTTGAGGTCTTAGAAAGTGGAAGGCAGACAGGGACTGAGCAAAGGTAATTTCCACTCACTTGCCTTGCTGAAGAGATCACCCTGCCTGTCTTGGATTAAAAATGATATGAGTTAAAATACCCTCTAACGGACTTTGGTTTTGTGACTCAGAGGTCTTGAAGCAATCTTTTATCCTGACAGATAATGTATTTCTGGCACGTCTGTGGCATCTCCACACTTTTCTTCCAGGCACCCTCTGTTGTCATGGCTACAGTATCCATACTCTGAAAAACAATAAATAAATAAATAATTGGAATTCCCTCTTTCAGAGTAAGGGAAAATCATATTTGTTCTGTTACGTGAAAAGCAGTTTTCTGTACCAGTCACATTTTAATATTACAAACAATTTAAATTACCAGAATTGTATTTAAAAGTTTAGTTTTATTCCCACAGATTTTAAGCTAGAATATACTGAGCCTGTCTAGTCAACAACCGAGTGTACGGCTGGACACTGCTGGCATAATAAGCAGCACCGTAGCCTTGAAATACGTCATGAATCAGCATCTCTCCTGACTACTTTGTAAAGAGAAATCTCCCCCAGAAACATGGTACTTTTTTATGCAGGAAGGGCTGAGACTCCCTGATCCATTAAGATCAAATATTTCAACATGCAGGTAGCAAATTATTCCTTTAATGCAAGTAACATGTGCAGTGGGGACTCTGGTGTAACTCCATTATATGTAGAGAGATCCAGTTTCAGGAATACAATTAAAATTATATATTTCTAAACCTAACCTCAGAATAATTGTGCTAGCCAGATGATAATTCCGCTTTGAGCCAACACTCCCACCCTCAGGAAAATAAATAGTAGATTTTTAATTCTCTCACTACTGAATTCCCTAAGACTAGTAGAGCTATAGATGAACAAGAATATGAATTTAATTTAACCTTACGTAAGGCATCGTGCCTGATCGCACAAGCAGGCCGCTGCCCACTGCCTCGCTCACAGCCATTGGGAAGCTTTTGCAAGCTCAGCGCTCCCTCGTGTCACGCCGTCCCGCCCCTATGGCTCTTTGCAGAGGTCTCCACTTGATTCCCGCAGCCAAATGAGAGAATTGCATTGCCAAGTTGCATTGTGAGTAAACAAATCCCTTCACTGCGGTGCACAAGCGTAGCTACTAGCAAGGCGCACAAATTGCACAGCTTGCTTTCCCCTGCTACCATCCTTCCCCAAAACATTTGGAGGACGCTTGTGCAGCAGAGTGTTTCTATAAGGTCAAACCTTGGCTTACACAGGCTTTGCCTAGATTCCTTCCTTTTGCAAGCGCAGCAGCTCCTTTGCCCACTCACATATAAATGCTGTTGCTCCGGATGCTGTCATAGGTGTCTGACCCGGAAAGATTTAATTTCTTTTTGGTGATAACACACCTACCTGCTAATGCAATTGAGTGTGTTTTCATCAGTGCCCCCAGGCAGCACACCGAGCAGCTCCCGGACATCTGCCATACATTTCCCACATCTGACGTGACTTTTCCCAAGGCACACACCGTTTAGCAAGGAAGGCATGTGGGGATGCCTGTTACCAAAACCTGCTCTCTTAATGCATGTGTAATGAGGTGGCTAATGCTTTGTGAGTAGGAGCGCCTAGCCTCCACAGACACGCACTAAATGATGCCACAGGCTTTTGAGTCATCCTGCACAAAAAAATACGAATGCATTTGCATACAAAAATAGTTTTCAAATACGAGTAAAAATTGAATACAATGTTTTTCTTTTAGTTTTTACTCTGCAGCTCTCTGTTAATCAGAGGAAAAAATGAAACAGAAAAATGTACCGCCCATCCCTGCCACAGTAATATTAACACCAAGAAGTCTACAACACCTAAGCCCAAAGAACGCATTATAACTGAACATTTAAAGCTGAAACCAAACATTTATGGACAGGATGTCTTAAGTTCAGGGGGAAGGCTGTGCTGATCTGCCTGATAGTCTTTCCAAGCTCAATACTACAGACAGTAATTTCAACTGATCTGTGATTTTTGTGTGTTCTGGGCAAACTGCAAGTTCTTGTCTTCTGGTGCAAGCAAGAGTCCAAGACCTAGAGCTTTTTTAAAGGCTGTCTTTCACCCTCCCTGTGATAATCAATATACAGTTTCCCCTGCTTTCTTTTTTCTCAGAAGGTCACAGCACTGACTTCTTTGCCTTTGCCATGCAGCATTTCCACAGGCTGAAGCTGCTGTTGGGACTACCCTGTCCTCCATGTCCAGAAGCCCAGGATACTAAGCTTTGCATTCTCCAGTTGCACAGCTACCCGGCTCTGTATGTCTTCAGAACGACGTCTTTTGATTTCCTATTACCTTCTGGGGTTTCCCCATAGCTATTCACTGCAGACTGCCTGGTACAGACAGCTACACCCCCTCTCAGTGATTTTAATAGCCAGAATCCCAAGACAGTTTTTCTCAGTATGTTTCTTACTGGGAAAAGGAAAACTTCCTCACCCGTGCACATTTGTGCCCAGCAAGGGCCAGGATCTCTCATTTCTTCCTTCACAAAGCATCTATTGTACAAACCCCAAAGAGCTGCAGTGTGTGCCTCATTGGGTTCCCACTGACCTGGCATGAAGGGCTACAGCCACCTCCTTGATTTAGGACTCTGGGCAAGCCACTTCACTTCTCTGAGAGATCATATATTAATTGGAACGGTCTTTGAGATTGCACAGCCCTCTGCCAGCCTCTGCATAATAACTGCTGTGTCAGCAATTAACTGATCTGTGTGTTTACGGGATTAAAGGATCTGGTTTCTCTTACTAGGTCAGTTTACTGTTGTAATTAGCCTTATCCTCTTCTTACAATTAGCCTTACACCAAAGCCCCAGAGCTTAGTATTGCCGAAACTTTGAAAATGATCAGCTTCGTATCCCACTGGTGTAACTGGAAACTGAGTTTGTAAACCTGTACAACTCTATGTTCTACTTGCATATACACGAAACACTTAAAAAAAATGCTAATGTAAGCTTGAACGCAAACACTTCTCCTAAAACAAGGATGATGAATGCAGTGGGGGAGTTTCCAGAGAAATGTATGTGAAGCGCTACAACAGAGGAGCACACAGCCCAGCCCCAGCAAACCCGTGATGCTCATATAGTCCAAACCTGCCAGTGAAGGCTTGGCAGAGGAAGTGATTTTATCCTAGAGATATTTACAAGTGTTCTAGAGAGGAAACACCCTTATTATACAGCAATTTCTGGCATTACCATTTAACCCCATCAGTAAATTTATTGTTGAGTATGCACTACAAACAGTGAAAAATATCTTTGCTTAAGAAACATGTTGACACTTTTAATGACTGTTCCACCAGGAGCTGCTTCAAACAAGGCCAAAATTTCCTCCCACAATTACTGTGATGAGTTCAGAGCTACCTCAATCTGGTAATCTGGTAATCTGGTAGAATCAGATAAACTAGATTATGGCACAGTGAGAGTCCTGTTATTACTCTATACAGATAGTTTGGATTGAGAACACCTGGAAGCAAGGGAATTTCCAAACATAGACCAATATTTTATGAAGTACATCATTAAAAAGATATTTCAACCATAGAATTTCTTTACTAAACTGGCATTTCTCATTCCCTTGTCTAACAGCATCATCTCTACTCACCTCTAGTTTTTTAGTATTCCACGTTATTTCTCCCTAGAAGATGCCTGTGCCCATCACCACCTCTTCCCCATCCGCTCCTGACTTTTAACTTGAAATGTCTGCAACAGAGATTAATCTGGGCCAGATCTTGAGATGTTTGTTTCAGTCAATTCACACAAACAGCTTCTTTCATGAGGGCCTCTATCAGACGTACACAAGATGAGTCATTCTGCAACAATCCAGATGAAGCTCACCTAAAGTGTAAGACAGCTTCTACTTTTATCAGCAAACACATCACAGCCTCAGTGCTTTGAACATCCTAGCAGATTTTAGTTGGAAGTGACCGGTGTGCACTCAGTAGAATCAAAGCCCACATCATGATCCCACCTTCTGTACTGCCACCTAAGCTGTTTTGATCCAGTGATCTTCAAGCTTTGCTCATTGGTAACAGAAAAAATCAATGTTCCTAACATCCATTCCTACTGATGCTCTCCTCAACACCAGCTGGAGGTCTAAAACCTTGCTGCAATCCTTAAGATTGTCTTGAATGATTTATGAATTACCTCCTCTCTCCGGATAATTCTTGACTCTGGTATTACATGTCCCCCAGAAGTTAAACCACAGGCAACAAGCTATTTTTTGGTGGTAATCCTAGAGCACGCAAGAAGAATTGCGACTGCTGTGCTGCCCTGAACGTGGGGTTGCCGATACCATATGCTCTGTTGCTGGGTGTTGCACACAGATTTACCAGTCTGTAAATATTGTTCTTTATGAATAATAGAATAGTCTATGTCTGCATGCTCTGTGTACGTACAGAGTTAGACATGATGCCCTCTTATAGCATCTAGTCCTCCTCCAATCTGATACACTTGTTGCTGAAGATAACAAATTCCATCCTAACCCAGTCCTCTCTTCACGAGGGACCGAGTGCAGCAGAAAAGCCAGGCCTTTTTGTGCACTGTGTGTGCCACCCGAGCTGCCAGGTGTCCCTACGTAGCAAAGCACCACACCTCCTGATTCTTGGGCTTTAATTTTACCTTGCCATCTGGAACCACTGTCTGAGCTGGAAAGAAGCTTCATATTCCATCGAGAGGCTCACCAGGCATCTTCAGAAAGCAAGAAAGAAGTAAAAACTTTTCAGGATTAATCCATTTCAGTGCAGTTTCTTTGCCCCTCTCCCTGCCTTTTTGTCAGCTTATAACGTCCCAGGTTTATGAAAGACTTTTGTCCTGTTTTGGTCACTTCACAAAAATAGTAGATGAACTGATCACCAGTTTTTCTTGCCCATAATTTATCTAATGCATAGGTTCATGCATTCTATGGCCAGTATTGGGCTGTAGTGTAATAGATAAAATAGCTGGAAACCATTTTTAAAAAAATATTATTATTATTTTTTAATAGTTCATGAAAATGGTGAACTGAAACATGAAGGAATTCCTGAAGAAAGTTATCAGATGCAAATTAGACAACCTGGCAGTCAGGTAACTCTAAGTAAGTCTTCTGGTAGTAACTAGGAGTAACTGGTCATTACCTGTTGTTAGCCCTAGTCACCAAGCCTGGGTGGTTTTCTAGGCACCACTCAGCAGCAGCTGAGACATTGGCTTAGGAGAGAAGACCTGTTCTCTGCTGGCGGAAGGGTGAGCTGTCTGATGACTTTTGCTGCTCCTTTCTTCTTGGGTGTACTCTGGAAAAGACATCCACAACAAGGTCAACACCACCCTGTATTGGCAGAGAATTCAAACCACCCAAATAGCAAATTATGAGAAAGTTCAGAATCCTAACGACAAGATGTTATTCTCTCTTGCTTTCTGTAACAGTGTTAGACCAATCTCTACGTATGCTTCATATATTTTTAATTTTGTAGTTCATTTTTATTATAGTTTAGTAGTTCTTACCATTGGAGACGTTCCACCTCACCTAACCATCCACTGTCTAGTCATTCTCCTCATTTTCCTACAAACAACATAGAGGGGAAGGGCCAGACATTCTACATGTCCTGTTACTGTTGCAAATCCTGAAGCCAAATACATTCCTATTCAGGAGAGAGAGATGAGACTTAGGCTTGAGAATTAGGACAATTTGCTTTCATTACACATCAAGTCAAAGAACAGCTGCTGAATCTGATGCTAATTATTAAAATATGTGGAAATCCCAGATTATTTTCTTCCATGCACAACCCTTTCTTCTTTTCCCCCTCCACCATTTCAACAAAATACCTATGTTTATTCTCAAGGCAGGGAAGATGTTGGCAATAGTGCATAGTTTCAAAAACCAGGCAGCATGCTCAGCCACATTTGTCCCGCTCTGTTTTCTCTGTGTTCCGCTGATCTCTCGTTAACAGTTACATCCACTTCTCATTTTGGCCTGTCTTTCCACTGCTAAGTTTCTCTCAGGGAACACTGCTATGGTCAGAGCAGAGTACAGAGTTTTTTGTCTGTGTAGATCAGGTTTGTGTCCAGGGGCTCCAGTCCTGCCTGCTGTCCTAGTGCATGTCAAAAGGAAAAGGTGTTTGACAAAAAACTTCGCAATCTTCACAGCTTAGCACATACAGTGACAAAAACAAGTACTGTTTCCACAGTGTCTCTAGCCTTTTATTGTTACAGACAGGAGAGACAAGAGGCAAATAATTCCTCATTTCTAAAATCAGTGGATAACATAATGAATCCAGGGGACTTTTGCAACTCTTCTCATACTCCATTAAAATATCTCAAAAGCAAGTCACATTCTTTCTGTATAAGATCCCTCCTAATTGGTTTTGTGTGGAACCACCAGCTTCAAGGTAGTTCTTTCAGACTGGCTAGAACTGGGATGATAAACCCTTAAAACTGCAAAAAACACCTGAAGTTGATTTTTTTTGATTGTACCTTATTAGTCGAAGACTCTGATGCAGCTCTTGCTCTGTATCCCCAACGGACTTCTTGGAGAAAACACGATTCCCATCTTTTCTTTTTCCGAGATGAGCATATTTTAATTTAAGCCACGTTAAAGGCTGCCAGACAGCCATGTTTCATAGGTACAGAAGGATACTTATCCACCATATGTCAGAGCCAGAGGTCTGTGTAGCTAAGTGATAGTGCAAATCCCTGCTGAAGGCACTGCAAGAAAGTGGGTGAAAGACTTAAGGAACAGACTGAGCGATATAAGCTCAGGTTTTGTTTGAGCAGCATTAGGAGCTGCAGTACTTTTTCTTTGACCCCAGCTGAATGGAAGAAACACAGACATTGCTGGGAAACATTTCCAAAAAAGCCAACAACTTCCCATGCTTCCTTGCTGACTTACCATTTCACGGCAGAATAAACGGCTTCAGAGGAGATACAAACAGCTCACTGGAATCCACATACAGTTGCATTAAACAGCACACCCAAAAAGCTGTGAAGGGTTGTATCAGCTGGCTGACAGAAATGCTGAAAATAGCAGCATATGGAATATTTGTACAACAAAAAGCAGTAAATTTCCATTTTGAAAGCCTCATCAGGAACAGCTTGCTGGGTGGAGAAAAGGATTTGTGCTTTTACATTTTCTTCTTGTGTCTGGCAGATGGATTTAGATGCCAAAGTGGCAGACATTCTTCTGACTACAAGTCACAGGGATAGCTTCTTGTTTGATGTAATAAAGCCTGACTTGTATTTATGAAGAGTGCAGCACAGAGCCATTTGCATTAATGAGAAGGTTGAGGGCGTTCAGAGAGTTAGGAATGAATAGCTTTTAAGAAACGATATTAAGGCTTCCAAACTGGAGCAGGACTACGCAGTTTAGAGGTGCCTGCATGAGGAATTTGCTTCAGTCCTAATCCAGAGTTACTCTGAAGTTGCTTAAAAGCATCTTTAAAACCTCAATCCAGGACTTTAATCTATAACTACCACTGTCTTAGCCTTACTTAAGCAACTGATGATTGAACGCAGCACCAATAAATCTTCAGGCTTTGCTAGACCTAGGGCTTTCCCAGCTAGCACACCAAAACCAGCCCTTGGCTAAGACTATGCCACACACTTGGGCCAAGAAAACCTCCCAGCCTCTTTCAAGCAAAGGAGCTCCTGTGAGAGGGTCCCAGACTATCCAGAAACAGCAACGGGCAGCACCCCCACCTCAACTAACATTGCTATTAGCTGTATCTGTCCTCATCCTCCTTTTCCCTTTCTTTTCTCTCTCAGAGTATAAATAGGTCAGTTCATATCAGCTGAGAGGGCACTCCTGATCCGTGTGGAGAGTTACTGCTTTCAGGTGACCAGCAGTAATTGCCAGCATGTGTCTTCTCCCCCCCAAGGCAGACACAAGCAGCTCAGTGTAGATCACCTGGCTGGCCTGGAGGAGTGGCGCCCTCAGCTGCTTGCTGCATCCAGCTATGCTCCAGCTGCTTGTTACTCTGTGATCCACAGCTGACATTCATTCCTGAAAGGGTGACAAGAATTTTATTCCATCACGAAATTATGGAATGGTATGGGTTGGAAGGGACCTTAAAGATCATCTAATTCCAAACCCCCTGCCATGGACAGGGACACCTTCCACTAGACCAGGTTGCTCAAAGCCTCATCCAGCCTGGCCTTGAACACTTCCAGGGATGCGGCATCCACAGCTTCTCTGGGCAACCTGTTCCAGTGCCTCACCACCCTCTCCGGGAAGAACTTCTTCCTGATATCTAATCTAAACCTCCCCACTTTCAATTTAAACCCATTCCCCCTTGTCCTGTCACTACAGGCCCTTGTAAAAAGTCCCCCCCAGCTTCCTTGTAGGCCCCTTCAGGTACTGGAATGTGTTATAAGGTCCTGGAATAAAAGGAAGAAGACAGGCAGATGAAGTTTGATAGCAATCAAAAAGAAAGGCTCATGAGTCTCATGGTTTAGCTCCAGCTGGTAACTAAGCACCACACAGCTGCTTGCTCACTCCCTCCAGGTGGGATGGAAGAGGGAATTGGAAGGGGAAAAGTGAGAAAATGTGTGGGTTGAGATAAAAGCAGTTTAATAGGGAAAGCAAAAGCCTCATACACAAACAAAACAAAACATGCAATTCATTCACCACTTCCCATGGGCAGACAGGTGCTCAGTCACCCCCAGGAAAGCGGGACTCCACCACATGTAACAGTTACCTGGGAATACAAATCCCATTGCTCCTAATGTACCCCCCTTCCTTCTTCTTCCCTCAGCTTTATACACTTAGCTTGATGCCATATGGTATGGAATATCCCTTGGGTCAGTTGGGGTCAGCTGTCCTGGCTGTGTCCCTCCCAACTGCTTGTGCACCCCCAGCCCCCTCGCGGGTGGGGTGGAGCAGACAAGGCCTTGACTCTGTGTAAGCACCGCTCAGCAGTGACGAAAACATCCCTGTGTCATCAACGCTGTTTCCAGCACAAATCCAGAGCACAGCCCCACACTAGATACTGTGAAGGGAATTAACTCTATTCCAGCCACAACCAGCACAATATCAGCAGATACCAAAGGATATCCAGCAAGAAAATAGTCCATCTTTATAGTAACTATACAAAGTAAGTAAATTCACTTCACACCATACACTTACTTTCCTTTTGTGTTATGTAGGGTCAATGTCCAGGGGTATCCCTTTGTTTTTTAGTATTTTGTGTACTTCTGTCACTTCACTGCAGAGAGCATCGTAGAAAGCACGATTTATTGTTTCCAATTCCCGTTACTACCAGTGTAATCTTTACATTTATGTTCCTCAGATCAGCAAGGAGGAAAAGAAATTGATTCACTGTAGGAAACTCCTCCAATTCTGCCCCTTGTTCACATGTCTTCTGTTTTATACAGGCTGTACGTAACGACACTCAGAAGTCTGCAGATGATTGCATTTCATAGTAACAAGTGCTCCTCGACATATGGAAAACACATTTTCCCTCTTTTGCAGACCTAGCCTTTGGGTTGGAGTGAGGGAAAGGCTGCACATGTGCAACCACTACATACAGCTGGGAATTTCATGGCATGCCACGTCACGTCACGCACAAGGAAGGGAAAGTACTTCAGCCCCTTATGGTTTGTGCTCTTGGAGGCAGGTATTAAGACATTTCCTGCAAGATTGGAGAAGAAGAGATATTTTTCTGAATCCAATCTCAACATCAGGACTGATTTTCCAAGGTACCATGTAACTCTGCTCATGCTCATTTTCATAAGAAGTCTGAACGCCCAGCACTTTAAAGAACCTGGAAGGACTCGTGGTATGACGTGGAAACCTTTCAATTATAAAGTAAACCAAAAATTGGTCAGAAAAGAGTTTCGACTGTTTGTTCCTGTTCACTTGATGACGTCCCCTCGGGGTGATGCACTAAAGTGGTGATATCTTCCTAGGGCTCCTGCACAGTCTGTCCCCAGATTCTCACAGAACAGTCCATGTATTGACTGAGCACCAGAAGACATACAGTTAAAACTCATTACACTATCTGCTTTTTCTAAGGAACAGAACTAAAAATATTAATTTAAAAAAATGTACTGGATATGAATGACAGCTGTGACAGAAAAATGAGAACAACTTTCATGTTTTTATTGCTGCCTTAGAAGCAATTGATAAACAGTACACTTCATATATAAATGAGCATGTGTCAATATATGACAACAAAAATAAATTACAGTGACATAGTATTTAACTTTACAAGGTTGTACAAAATTTCCAAATATGAATAGATTTCAACTTAAAAATTTGAAATAAGTTAAAACTTCAACTATTCTGAAGACTTGAAAAATATACATACAATTTCACTCAATCACATAATTTACAGTATGATTTTTTTAAGCTGTTTAGTCTTATACACCCATATTTTTTTGACTGTATTAGTGGAATACATCCTGCTATATGCAGCTTTACTGCACTGGGATAGTGAAAAGGGTTCCCTGAGGGCACAGAACAGGCTTTGAGTGTTTATATTTTAAGTAATTTGATTACATTTATTAACTAGAAATACAAAACCAAAGCATTATTTATCTGTCCTATAAAGAGACTGATTTATCTGCTCTTGCTAGAATTTCCATTGATGCTAATGAGAATTCTGAAGAAGGCTTAACAGCAGGATTGAGCTAAACTACGTCTGTTCAGCCAGGATGAATTAGGTCACGTTTTTTAATGAAATATTTGAAGAATATCTGTTTTGTATTAGACCTCATTATGGGCCACATAGGTAGTCATGGCTACGCACCGAGATATTTGCTTCCACAGCTAATAGGAAAATATATTTGATATGGTACTTTAAAGTAATAGGATGGGTTATGGACTGGTATTTTTAACACCTCAATTATATGCACTTGATCATTTTATTAAATTTTATGGAGATTAAAAGCACTGGAAAAAAACCCTTGTCTGTGAGTGTGTGATAATTGTGAATACTGATGGTCTAATTCTGTTGAACGGGCAAAAGCTTGCTAATTCAGAAGCCATCCACAAGGAAACACACAAAGGAAGAAATTTGAACAAACTGGCACCTGTGAGAAATCTGCTCAATTGTCAAAAATGCAGGAAGACACTCGTGCAGCCAGCGATCAGTCCTAAACTGTGCAATAAATTCAGTAAGAAAGGAAAAAAGAAACCCAAGATGTCTATTTGTGCAACTGAATTTTCTCTGAATACGCTAAAAAGTCTATCAGAACGCTTCATGGG
>NW_010232996.1:0-24293 GCF_000690775.1 Eurypyga helias | reverse complement strand
AAAGAAGTGGATGCTGTGCATGTATCATTTAAATAAGAAAAAGAAGAAGTCATAAATGGGACAGAGATGAGCAATTTGTCATTTCCATTATTCTCTAGTCCTATTGGAAACAGTGGCCGCTGCCGTTTACAGCTAAACTGGAGATTAATTTAGAAGCCGCTACGTTTGTCATGTGCCTGTGCTGGCAGCAGGAAGGGGGATTTTTTTGCAGGAAGGGGGAAGGGAACGGGAAGGAGATATATGACGGCTGATGGCTTGCTGTGCTTGCTTTATGTTCTCCCAGAGCATTTCTTTGCAGGCTCGTGCCCGGTGGGAGGAGGGTGTGGGACACGTGGGCAGAGGTTTGGGATGCAGACGGGAGGCCACGCGTCCCAGTCCCATGCCGTGGCACAGGGGCCTGGCTGTGTCCTGCCTGTCTGGGGGCAAAGTGTGTGTTTCAGAAGCACAGCACGAGTCTTTCCATCCGCTGGAGCTGGGCTTGGATCAGCCCCCAGGAAAGGCTGGTGTTTGCAGCCGCTAAGAGAGCACAGAGCAATTTCACCGAGCAACCGACTGTGTCATTAAGTGAATTAATAGCAGCCAAAGGGTATTGTAGCATACAAACGGAGTCACAATTTGCTCCTAGGAATCTATGGGTGCAAAGAGAGTCCTCTCAGACTGAGGGGAATGACAGTGTCCCCAAGGGAAAGGATCTCCACGATGAAGACTTCCAAATGCTTTCTCTAGACTGTTTACTCTTCTTGCAAATTCTAATCTCAAATTACTTAATCAAAACAATTACATTTTTCTCAATTGCTTGTTCTGTGTTCTGCCCCTGCGCTGGGTTCAGAGAGGAAAAAAGAACATGGAAATACGTTTCAAAAGTTCAAGCAACATCTAGTGGTTATGTAAACCTTACCTCACCAACTGCTTGGCACACAGTGTATTATTCTACAATCAGATATGACTTTTGTATCACATCATTTACTTTTTATCTTAACTAGCAAGCCATTCCACGAGCAGCAACTAAAGAAATGAGTTTATCGGCTTATATTAATGCAATTGTTATCAGGGGCATACAGGGTAAAAGTCATTTGTAGATTACAATAATATATTTGCAAGGAAAGTTCCACACAGGGAGGTGCCACCTGATTAAGTTTATGTGGAGGGTTAAAAAAAAAAAAAAAAAAGATGTTAAAGCATCTTGGCAGGAGAAAATATCTTAAGAGCACAATGTTCCACTGTGATAGTCCAGTGGGAGCCAAGATTTGACAGCGCATTTCGGACTGATATTCATGCAGTGAAAGGAGAAATGTGAGAGCTTGTAGGACACCTGACTTGGGCCAAGACGCTCATTTTTCTGCCAGCACGTGGCCATCCACCTTCTGCCCTCAGGACTGCAGTGCTGGCGCTCATTCCGGATGGGAGGACGCTTACAAGAGCATTTGAGTCTGCCTCAGTATATCTTTTCTTACTCTTGTTTTTATTAACTGGGAAAGGGAAGGCTCCTCTAAAACACTGAGGAAAACAATCACTTCTCCATCGTTATCCACCCCTACTCTTCCAATTAATGCACTAGTGTTTTGCAAACCACCCACAGTGTGGGCTAGGACTGATTATTCTTTCTGAGAGTTTACCAATACGCAGAATTTAATAAGTCAGCAGAAGGATTGCAACACAGTAAGGCATCTATTATCAAAAAAAGAGCAACTTGGCCAATAATTCAAAAAATGCTAATAGTTTGTATAGTTTCTGAATGGATGGCTACAACCAGAACAATAGATACCAGACTTTGTGTGAATGCTCAGGCACTGACTTCTTAAGTAGCAGAAGGTGATGGTCTCCTTTCTACTGCTTCCTCATTATTTCATCAGTTTACCGTAAGTTCAGCTCCATTAGTTTTGGCTGAAGAAAATCAGTGTTTGATAAGGAGTAAAACTACAAATCCCTATTTACGAAAGAGTTCTAAATTACTGCATGTAATTTTTGCATATATTTCCAAATCAGAAAGAACCAGGAAAATGTCAAGTCACTTAAAATATTCAAGCCTTAAAATATATATATTCAAATACTGCCTCTGAAACTTGTTTTGCTCCATAATCAGAAGAATGGCACAGAAAGCTTTCAAGTAATAGGAACAGAAAACCGTATCAGGAAACACATTAAATATGTTCATCAGGTTCCTGTAACATTATCTCTTTTTCTATCACAAAATAGCCGCTATCTCCAAATGGAAGCAGGAAGCTCATGACTCTTTCTGGTAACAACTTGTCTTGACTGGTGCGGCCCACACCCTTCCCAGCTGGGTGGAAGGGGCGGGAGCTCACTTCCAGCTTCACACAGGGCAGGAGTCCTGCGGCTGTCAGTTCAGGGCTCTGGGGTGGAAGAGGGGTAAAATCCTGCCATCAGCACCAAGGCAGGAGGAACTGGAGTAAGAGTCAGCTGGGTGAGGTGATACCTCTAGAAACCTAGGAATAACGTGTCAAAAAAATTATGTCTCCCTAACTGATAGCTTCTAACAACTGCAAAACTTCATGTTACATTTAGCATTTTCTTGGTTCTGTCAGAAAGCAACAAATGCTAATTCATGCTTTTTGTAAGCTTTAACCTTTAAGTAGGCACTTTTGTGCATTGAGTATATGGATTTCAACGATCCTTCCCTATGCAGCTTGCTCCTGAGAGCAGCTCTGAATCTCTAGTCTTGTTTTGTATTTCACCTCTAACGATGGATACTGCCTCAGTCAATAGGCATTGTACAGGGCAGAAAAAATAAATGGCACACGTGCTTATTAGTCTGAATTTCTCTTGCACTCAGTGGTGTGGTAGTTCTTTATACTGACAATTCCCATCTCGCAGCAGGGAGTGAAATGCATGAACTTAAGTCTCCTCAGGCAGTACCAGTAAGTGTGGGGAAATGCGCAAGTGTTTAACGTAGCTATACTGCTGTGAAAACAGGGCTGAAAGGACCCTCCATCATATTCATTGAACTGTGTGGGCAGAGCAATAGATAGAGCCTGTTATGGCCTCACATACAGAAGTTTTTGTTCATATTACCTTATGATCAAGAAATCACACTCATTTTGAGTAAAGGAGCTACATATTTACTCAGAGATAATCCCATAGCCTGAACAGGGGAAAGATTTTGTCCTAATCAGTTGTAAAATAAACATCATAAATAAAGACATGAGGCAAGAAAATGGCAAGTATTTCTGAATCAGAAAAAATCACACCACTGGAGGAAAAAAAGCTGCTTAACTCTAGCTACCTCTGTTTTAACAGAATTTTGCAGGTACTAAAAAATGGCATACTTCTATACTGATGGAAGAGGGTATTGAATAGGTATATTCAGTAGGCAGGTATTGAATAGATATGTTCAATAGGTATAAAGACACTGAGTCCATATGAAAAGTGAAAATAATGAGTGGAGAACAGTACTGAGATCAGAAAACACTGCACACATCTATTTCTTGTGATATACCCACACAATGCAGAGTGCAGCACTGTCTGGGGTTCAAAGTAAACTGGGTTGTGTCATTTACCCTCATGGTGTTAACTGGCCTGTGCCACAATGGTAATTCTTAAAGTGGGGTCATTAAGTACAAATTAATGAAGGCCATTTCCTCATCCCTTTGACCTTTCTAGACTAAACAGTATTCGGGGAGTGACTATGGTTGCTTTGTTACTCAAAGGTTTCCATCCAGAAGAAAAATAGTCACATGAGGACTGGATATTTTGAAGTCACATTAGATTCTTGTCAGAGACAAGATTTCTGTGATAGTGTAAAAGTTTTCAACTCTTTTCAATATTTTAAGTAAATTAACTGTACCCCTATGAATGATTTGAAAAATAATTTTTTCTCTCTGTACAGTAACATCCTGTGCTTTTCTGATTATTAGCCATGGTTGAGTAACAATTACTAGAGCATTTCAAGTGTTCTTTCATTCCAAATACCGCACTAACTAACTGTTGTCCTGGAGGGAGTAAGAATTTCCCATCAAATTCCTGGAAAATGCATACATGTGCACGCACATACACCCAGACAAACAAATCCTGCTTTCATAGTAATGCCTGATTATTTACTCCTAGACTGGTGTAATAAGAATCTCTTCACAGAGGCCTGAGTGGGGTGTCAGGCTGCTGTACCAACAGTGCAGTTCAGGGCGCTGCGTGCTTTTGGCTTACAGAGTTATTTAGACAGTGAACTTCTTGGGGCACTCTTTACACATGTGTATTCACGAGTAATCAGGGAGGATGTTCACCTCTGTAAAAATTTTAAATGTCTTGGGTTTTTTTTTTCCACGCTTTCTGCCAAGTTAAATGAATAGTATAGCTTCACTAGCCTGGAAAAAAGTTAGATGTCCTCACCGCAGTTGAGCCAAATGGTTTTATCACCATTTTCGGGAGACCTTCCCCGAGGCCAGCATCATACATCCCAGTTAAACTCAGTCAAGGTTTCATTGCTTACAAAGCCAGAAGAGGGTGAATGATCTAGCGTTCTGTGCATCAGTCCTACGAGGCAAACAAGGCTTTTAAAGCTTGCACAGTTTCACCTGTGGAACTCTGAAATCTTAAGTATTCCATACAACAGATAGGGCAGAGCAGTAGGATGGGGAGAGGGGAGTATGATAATTTTTTCCTCTCATTTCTAATGGGAGGAGTGCTGTTCTTTTTACCTTAAATAATCTGTAGTGGTTGCTTGCTTTATTTTGTCTTTATATATTTGTGACATTGGCCTCAAGCTGTTTTAATAGTGGCTGGATTCCGGCACCCATGTTCAGAAACTGGCAGTGATGTACACATGAATGTAGAAGTTTGGGATCCCTATTTCTCATATGTGATCTTAGAATCTACTGTTAGAAATAGAGGCCTTGATTTTCCGATTGGGCAAAGCCAGAGTGATTTAGTTAAGCTAATGGAGTTAAGCCTGGTGCAGTATTGGTGCAATAGCTCAGCAAGTGGAATATGTGGTCATACATTTCTAAATTTCAGATAACATCTGAAAAGCCGCCACAATACACTGGAAAACCACACTCGGAAATAAAGACCGTGCAATTGGAAAAATATGCACTAAGGAAAGATATGGAAACTCTTCTTGCAGCTAAGCAGAGTAGACTTAAACAGAGTTCCACTGTCTAGTTAGAGCTGATGAGGCATCAAAGGCAACGTTTACCAGCGCTGACAGTTTCAGTGTAAGTTTGTACATACATCCATAGGCGTTGCTGTAGATGTGCGTGCATCTCTCTAAACCTACATACACACTACTATGTCATACATATGTTAACCTTCTGAGATGTACGTAGTGCATAGAGATGTATAGATACAACATCCATAACACACAATACATGTTGGAATAAGCCATGAAATAAGTAGCACTTGTCTTATTACTGATTTCTTGTATTACCTGTACTCCTTCCATTAAACAATCTCTGTACAGACCATTTCTGCCAATAAGAACCTGGAATATGTGGATCCTGCTCCACTTCTTTGTCATAAGTACTATACCTCTTTAGAAAAGAAAGTATCATACCTCAACACTACAACTGCTAGAGCTAGTAGTCTAAACTTCTGATAGTCCAAGAGCAGAGTGACTTTGCATAGGAATATCTTGAAAGAAAAGAAGAAGCCTGATACCAAGAGAAGCTTATAAAGCACATTTTATGAAAAGAATCTGGGAGCCATTTGGAGGGGAATGAGGGTTTGAAACCTCAAATATGAATTTGTAGTAGTAGTAGTAATAAATTGTCAGATGGTCAAGGAGGCAAGTGAAATGCCATTTATAAATTGCTTAGCATGATATTCCATGACTATCCCTACTATATCTATGGTAGCATGATGATAACCATATATACAAAATTACTGATGCTGCTGATCAGGGAAAAAAGATTAAAGTTCCTTTTTGCTTTGATGTTTGCATTATGTAGAGGTAAACCAAGCGTACTTTGGGTCTTCTATTCACTTCTCATAGATACAAGATTGATAATGAGCCAAGACCTTGTAGAATATTCTTGCAGAAGTAGTAAGAAAATATAATAGTCAAGACAACAAAATAAGAAAGTGAAGTTGTACATATTTGCGAAAGGTGACCAGCTGCCTCAGAACATCCAGGACGGTATCCTCACAGAGCTCTTCTTTATTGTGCAGGATATATAGATCCACAGGTTTAGATCCTGGGAACTGCTCAGGGAACACCTATGTTTGTTTAGCTTTAGAACAACGTCACACGGATCTACAGTTTATATTTGTAGGACATGTGTTATGCTGGGGAAGGATAAAGTGCTTCATGCCCTGTGACACCTGTCCCTGGGTTTTTGGATCAGACATTTCTCACAGCCTGTACTGGTACAGAAGCCATAAACTTCCATCACAGTTTTACAGTGAGAAAGCTGATCATATATTATAAAGTATTTTGTTGTCTTAGAGCTCTTCAGAGGCTGACAGTGATTGGGGTCTACTCTACAAAGCTTTCTCCAGACAACCCAATGGCTCCTGTCTGGCTATCGCTTCTGATTTTTTGATCCTCTTCATATGGAGTCTAATCTTGTATTATTGCAATTAATGGGGATGATGCCTGGTCTCTGCAAAGCCAGCTTTACATGAGAGGAGTGGTAATGGGACTGAGCAGTTTGTCTGCCCTCAGAATGATGCTTGCTATTATGTTTCTGACTAATTTCCCCTCAAAACAGATGAAATATTACATCATTTGTACTTCTTAAAAGTAGTGCTGTGTCAGATTCTACCTTTTGGTCTTGCATTGTTCTTCCTCTGCAACCTATCATGTGTGCCTGTGTTCATATATAATAAATCCACTTGTGCATATAGCTAAAATTTTTGTGTATGCATGGGTTTAAAACAAACACATAGACATATAAGATACTAATTAATTTGATCCCCACTGTACTTGTAACACAGCCAAATTCTTAATATTTTACAGTGCATATTCCATTAAATAAATAATAACTAAATTGATCTATACTACAGTATGTGTATACATACACATTTTATGATGCCTGTAAATAACATTTTAAAGCCTGTTCACATGTCAAAAGACAGGTTGTTTATTTCTCTGTTAAAACAATCCAAGGGTTTAACTCTCCCTATTATGTAAACAGTGGTGACAGCTGCTTTCAAGAAAGCTTAACTTCATTAAAAATAATATTTTCCCATTTAAAATCAATACTAATATACCATAAACCCCCTGATGAACTCTGTCTTCCTTACATGCTCTCACATTTTGTGTATTAGGGGCACAGCACTACTCTACATATCAGAAGATAATAATATGGCAATATATATAGATATAGATATATATTTAAATGTTAAAACATTAGTGAGGTCAACTTGAGTAATGAATATATTTCAAATATATGTGTTTTTTCTATAAATAAAGGTCATTCATTTTCTTTGCAACTTGGGTGTCCGATAAGTCTTTGGTTGCCTGTGGCTTCCAAACTGGTAAACCAGTTCTGGATATCTGTAGCTCAAAATGCACTTGTGACATATGGATGAAGCTTTAACAATTTTTTTTTTTGAATTTTATACTAAACTTGTACTTGCAGTAGAGTTGCAATATCATTTACAAGATTACCTTTAGGCAGACATTTTAAACAACTCCCACAAAAGAAAGACTTGTATGTCAAGAGCATTTGTTTTAGTCACAAGAAGGCTAAGTATACTCTATTCATTTCTCAAGCAGACCTTTATGAATCACTTTAAAAGGACACTACAGCTGAAGACTGAAGAGCAATATTTATCAACATTAAATAAAACATTTGGTGAAGTATGTATAAATATTTCTTCATATGAACATAACACAAAATTAAATAGTTCAGATACACAGACACCATTTAATATATTTCCACTGTTGTCAAAATCATCTGTAAACACCATCTCACACTGAATACAAAAGCAGCTTTTACATCAGTTCTGTGTTCACAACACTGATGCCCCTTTGTAAAAGAAGGTATTTGCTTTGTTTTATTTTCAGCAAAATAAGAGCTTAAGCGATAAAAAAAAGTTTTGGTCAGTTCAAAGGAGAATACAAAATTATCTTTCAGCATGTGACTAAATCAGGTTTAGAACAATAGTTTAAAGTACAGTCCTTTCCCCAGGGAATCACTGACTTTTATAAATCACACTGTTTGGTGCAGACCACATCACAAATACCAGGAAATACTGGTCATGTCTAATCTATAAATATTAAAGCCCTTTTAAAATTTTCCTTATCAAAAATTGGCAGGTTACAAATTGGCAATATCCACGTTTTTCTCAAGAATCTGACATGAAACAGCTTTAGGTGCACATCTGATGATTTTTAAAACAGATTCTGGAATAGAAATACTTTTTAGTGAGCATCCCACATGTACAAAACCAAAGCATTTCTTTTACACTCATCTTTTGCATCTGAAGATCACCTGGGCAGATAGCGCAAGCGGGGGCACTCCACCAAGTTTAGACAGAAAGTGACAACTCCAGCTTTCATTGGAAGTCGTACAGGTACTGTGCATCAGATCTGAGCTGGCTCTGAGAAGGGTGATGCATCCACACAGAGCAACCCAGGACCTGACGTTGCGGCGTCTGTGAGTGCCCCAACAGCAGCGCAGCCGCCCGAGCACGAAATGGGGCTCCTGCTAATGGCTGGGCCTGCTTGGTTCCCGAGCAACTCGCTTTGAGCATCAGCCCATGCAGCCCAGGCATGGGGTCTTGCCATCCTACAAAGATAACTTCATACTCTGCCCTGAATGTAACCCTCAATTTCTTTCATCTTCATATCTTTTAAAGAGACACGATCACTTTGGGGAGAGATACTGTGCTCAAGATTAAGGTTTTACTGGGCATCTGCCCCATTATAAAACTCTGTAGACTGTTAGGCTCACAGGCTACACTTTGGTTCTCTCCATTTGAAATATGGACACCATGTTTTGGTTTCAAAAATAAACTTGAATTTCAGGTAGCAAATAATGACATATATATTGATAATATGATTTTCTGATTATTTTTATATATATATATATTTTTAGTTTCACTCACAGAATTGTGATGGGGGCCCTGTAAAACCTAGAGCAGTAGATCATCTGTTTCCTGGTATGTGTGTATTTTAGAGGTGTGAATGTATGTTACGCGTACATACACACTCTCACACACATATAACTAAGATGACCTGCTCAGATAGATATTCATCAATCAGTAATCAGGGGAACAATTAACAATACACCAGAGAGAAGCAGACAGGAAACTTTACCTGGACAACAAGAAGTAATTTTGCAACCTATACAATGTCTCAAATAATTTCATAATTCTGTTTTGCTAGCTTGCTACATCTGTATGTGACTGAATTGAAAGTTGTTGGATTCCTTGGAAACAGAAGAGTTGGGCTAGCTAGATGTGCTTACCTGAGATCCCAGAGTTGATTATAATCAAAGAGCTGGGCAGATCAGTAATGGGTTTATAATTGCTATACAGCTTCTTGCAAATTTGTAGGAAAACTTTATTAAGTCTTTCATTCCTTAGTAAAAACGTTGAAGTTTGTTAGTTTTTGCTGAATGCAGACTTGATTTTTTATATTAAACTGGATTTATTAAAAGGATACATAAGCCTGGCAGCTGCTTTCATGTCTTGATGTTTAAATATTTGAATCAGCACCCTGGAACCAACCTCCCACCCAAACCCATCCCATCCCGCCCATACCTTTCTATCCTGTCCTGTCCCAACCCGTCTCATCCCATCCTGTCCCATCTCGTCCAGACCCGAGCTATCCCATCCCTCCCTTTGCTGTTTTTTTTTTCTAAATTGTTTAAAAAAACTATTTTATGAAGCCTCCCTAGGGATCCGCTTATGAAAAATGACAGACTGCCGTTGCTGATACTGCTGTTTGCGTCGTTTCCGTTTGTCACACTGGCACAGCAGTAGCATCTTGAAAGTGTTTCTGAATGTTTTGTTACACAGTGCATAGCACACGGGGTTCACTGTGCTATTGATGTAGCAAAGCCAGTACCCCAGGTTCCAGAAAGTTTTGGGGATACAGCTGCAAAAAGTGTTCACCAGAACCATGATGTTATATGGGGTCCAGGTAATGATGAAGGCAAACAAAATGGCACTGAGTGTCTGTGCCGCTTTCTTTTCTTTGATAAGTGACATTCTTTTTCGCTTTGTGATCTGACTTCTGGTCTTCAAGGCAAACTTTTTTGCCAGGGTGGCTTCCTTGAAGGACAAGGGCAGGGCTGCAGATGTCTTGGTCACTGACGAGATGCCATCAGAAGCTGTGGTTGTCTCTGCTGACCCTGGCTGAATTGGAAGCTTAGAAAAGCTCTTTTGGAAATTTCCACCATCCTGAATGCTTTTGGGAGGGTGCAATTTTTTAGGTTTCTTTTCCTTTGATTCTGTGTCGGATTTCTGCAGTTCATCTCCTGACTCGTGCAAATCTTCTGAGGAGGGTAGTTTCGTGGAATTGAGGATGGCGCTGTGACCAGGAAGCTTCAGCACAATGGAATAGATGGCTCTGGTCTCTGCAGCGATGTCTTCTTCATCAGAGGAGGCTGAGTTCTCAAGGGAGGCAGCAGCGTCATTGTTGTTCCAGCTGTCGCTGCTGCTGTGCTCTTGGTCCCCCTGGTCTGTGTTGGGTTCCCAGCTCTTCATCGTGAGCCAGAAGTGGCAGCGCCTGTACTTTCTTCGGGTGGAGCGTTTCATGCTCTGCCGTTGTAGCTCGTAACTGCTGCAGCTCCGGGAGCTGCCTGTCTGGTGTACGAAGCGTGCTGCCTCTGCTTCACTGCCCGAAGCCTGTAGCCCTGCTAACTCTTTGGTGCGTTTCTCGGTCTCCTTGTAGATCCTCCAGTACAAAATACTCATAATGGTGACTGGCAAGTAAAAGGCAGCTATGGCAGTGCCAAAAGTGATGATAGGTTCACTTAGAAACTGGATGAAACATTCATCAGGAGGCACAGTCCTCTCCCCAACAAAATACTGCCAGAACAAGATGGCAGGGGCCCAAAGAACAAAAGAGATGATCCACGCTAAACCAATCATCACCCCAGCCCTTTTGGTTGTTCGTTTGGCTCTGTACGTAAGCGGCCTAGTGATGGAAAAATACCTGTCAAAACTTATCACAAGGAGGTTCATGACAGAAGCATTACTGGCGACATAGTCAATGGAGAGCCAAAGATCACAGGCCAAGTTTCCCAATGCCCAGTGGTCCATGATGATGTATGTGGTGTAAAGGTTCATGGAAATAACACCGATGATCAGATCTGCACAAGCAAGACTCAACAAAAAGTAGTTGTTGACTGTTTTCAGTTGTTTGTTAACCTTGAATGCAACTATCACCAGGATGTTTCCTATGATGGTCACCAGTGCAAGGATCCCAGTGAGGAAAGCAATTAAAACTACTTGCCAGACAGTGTGTCCACCCAGAGGGTCTTTGCTTGTGGCATTTAGGGACATGTTTGTTGATTCCACAGTGGAGAAGGGAAAACTCTCCGTGGTCTGCGGGGAATCATAGCTGCCAATGAGTGATGCTGCTTCATCAAGGAGTCCTGGTCCATGTGAATTTCTTGACCAGAAGGAGCTCACATTTGAAAACAGGGGCGAGGCTGAACTGTTATTTTGCATGATCATTGTGGCTCTCTGACATAGTCTGCAGCAGGGAAAAAACAAACAAAATCAAGTGAACAGGTGAAGGTAGTAAATAGATAATCGTCCGCTTATTCATACTTAAAATCCTTCAGCACCTTCAAAGGTTTTTAAAAGCCAAGCTGACACATTCCAGGTCAGATTCGTATGTTGTTGTACTCACTTAACAGCTGTGATTAACCTGAGCTCTGTGTAGGAATCACATACTGTTTCCTTAAAAACAGTCAGTCACAGAAGAACCAAAAAACCCCAGAGAATTTGAACCTGCAGTCATATTAAAATGCCCCCTAACCCTAACTCTTAATTAAAACACTCCCTGACAGACCTACCCTGAACTCTACATGTCAACAGCCCATTATTCTGGAACCTTCAAAAACTAAATGCCAGACACATGCAGCCACAAGTCCTCTAAGTTCCAATCAATACTGGTCCTCAGTGCTATCCTGGCGCTAGCAGAACACAGCCCCAGCCTTTGCTGCCTCCAGCTACATCTGGTGACAAACAAAAATATTGTTCTGCCTTTCCTTAAACTATAGAGATACAAGCCAGCAACATTTCACTGTGTCAAGCTACTCTAACCCATGAGGCTGCAAAGATGTTTTCATTTTCATCTACGTTTCGGTTACCTGACAAAGTACTAAAAATTCTCATCAGCACTTTTACACATGCCACTATTATGTCTCATGCACATCTTTATACTTGTACTAAGGATTTTGTACATCTAATGACTTCAAAATGTCTTTGGGGGAACGCATGTTAAAATTTCCTTTGAAATTATGGTCTCTAGAGTCAGGTAAAAATGGCAGATGTATGTCAAAGCGATCATAAAACACTTTAGGAAAAGAGGGAAAAAAAGCATGAAAGGGATTCATAATTAAGCCTTAATCCTTTTCCCCAAGTACTCATGTAAAATGAAGACATGCTCAGAATAAGAATTTGCATTTCCCTTATTTCATTAACTTCTGTGGTCCACTGACTAGATTCATTATAATAAATCAACTGAATCATCAAGCAACAAGAATTCTGATGCAAAATTCCATCACTGATAGTAAATGCTAAACAAAATACGCTGTCAAAGAGGAATATTTGTTAGTTTTCTAACTGTGAATTCTTCCAGAGTTAACATATTATAGTATGAGATAATAATGAGCATCACAATGCAGTGATGTTACACAAAATATTTACCCAAAAGGTGAGGGTTTTGTTCTTTAATTAATTTCTAAATTCTGTTTTCCCTTGAACTGTGCTTTGTTTTGTTAGAAAGCTGTAAGACACTGTGAATTTAACTGCTTCAGCTTCTTTGACTTATGCAGTAAACAGACCAACAATTCCTTCCCTTAGCCCATGAACAATAACTACACCTCCCCATTTTGATACTTAGCATAAATGAGATATTAATTTTTCTCTTTATTAATAGGATGACAACTTTACAACAATGCTGCCTTGTCCTAATCTAATTCAATCCTCTTTTAATGCATTCATCACCGTATCACACAGGATGTGAACATAATAACAGCAACATAATAGTAACAACAATAAATAATGCTCTGGGAAATCACCCAGTTAAATTTAACTGTTTTCCTGATAGTAAGATTGGAAATTTATAACAACTCAACAAATTTTTAAAAAGACACATGGTAAGAATTTCATAAACTGTAAACCAACATTGATTATTTTGGATTTCTTAAAACCAAATTAGGTTGAAATGAAAATTATCTTTTATCAAAAAGTTTTGACATTCCAAGTTTTCTTTGAAAAGTTCATATGAATGAAATCTGCAGCTCTGCATGAATTTTCAGGCAAAAATACATTCTGAAAATTTGTCAAGCTGCTCCTTTAAGATGTTCAATATTTTTTACCTTTTAATTTTTCCTTTCCCAAGAAAATCTAAATGAACTTTTCTGACACAATTTTACCATACCCTTGCTATCTATTAGAGAAACTGTGGGACACAACATATTTCTTTTTTTTTCTTGCTTGAGATATGCTGCTTCTGATTATGGAGCTGCTGTAGTTCAGGCCATCAAGCATACAGCGACACGTCCTCGCTGATCCCTATCGACTGTTTCAAAGCAGCTGCAGAAGTCAAATCTGCACTGTGTGAGAGAGAGGCCCATCCCACCTATGCTAATGAAATGAAAGTCTGCAGAAAGTCATTTGCAAAAAGGCAAGCAGAGGTCTGAATGAGAAGCATGCTCTTGCCTTCATTCACCTCTCCTTAGGCACACTCACATCAGCTTGCTCCTTGCCTTGACCAAAGAAGACATCCCTCAAAAATTACAAATGCAGGCCCATGGAAGCCTAATGCACAATACTGTTCTCCTTTGAAGAAGGCAGTGAAGCAGTATTCATATTTGGCTTGGCCCTCCTAATGCCTGCGTGAAACAAAACCACAGTTCTCTTGTGAGCAACTACTTCAGCAAGTGCTGAAAATGTTCTTGCCAGTTGTTTATGGGCCAGGGTTTTTAGTCACAGGAGGGAAAATACCTTTGACTCAAACAGAATTGGTGGAAACCATCCTTCTTGCAATGTTTTACTTAGGAAGTAGGCATCTTCTACAGAGCTGTCAGACAGGATGAGGTCAAAACCAGAATGCTATGAGAGAGATCTGAAATAATGATATTGGCTAAACACATGCCAGAAATTATTAATGTTATAAGGTGCAGACCTTCCATCAATGACTTTAGGGACAGAAAGCAGAGGATGAAAGCCAGAAAGCATACCCTGCACAGACATATATTTGTAAAAACTCTACAGGGTAGCACCCAACATAGTCAAGTGTTGATTGAAGAATTTGACAGGTAAGTTTAGACAGTGATTACATTGTTAGGCTGCTTTTTTATAAAATAAGAAGCTAGCATCTTCTAATACACAAGAAAGGGCCTGTCAGAAGATACTGATAAAGGAAATGAAACTTTCACTACACGACAGAGAATAAAACCCAATATCACTTAGAACTGATGCTAGAAATAACAGTATTACTAAGAAATAAAAACAGTTTGGTAGTATTCTCATTGCAAAACACAAGCATAAACTAACACAAATGTTAGCATTAGAAGTCCAAAACAACTAACACATGAATGATACAAATAATCTTGCAAAATTAATGTGTAAATGCTGCAGTACCGCTGAGTAATCCACTGACAGATCCCTGCTGCACAGTGCAATCCCACAAGCTAGAACCAGGCTTTTTAAACACTCCAAGCATTAAAGGGAACCCTAAACTCACACCGACTGGACTATTTGACAAGCTGGAACTGCTACAGGATGATGAGTACAGTCCTTTGTTATTCTGGCACTTTTACATACTTCTGTAATTGAACCGTTAATTCAATAAAAAATGTATTACCCGTGTGTTCATCCACACAGAAAAAATTATCACTACCAGCACCCTCCATAACATACCAGATCAGTGCAACTGGATTTTTTTTCCCTTAAAAGCTGTTATACATCATTTTCTAAAACCGCCATGCATTTTTTGTTTTCTCTGTAAGAAGCATTACAGAGAAGGAGTGTCCCGGGTCCAATAAAAGGGACAACGTGCCCTGCAGTGCAGCCTGCCAGCCCCTGCCCAGCGAGCCAAGCTCAAAGACTGAATGGTTGCGACCAAGTGGGAGAGGAGTTGGTAAAATAAACAGTGTAGCACAGCCTGAGTGAGGCAAACAAACCAAACTGTGAAATTATTAGAGGTTTATATACCAAGATAAGAGTTTAAAAATCATTGGTATGATACACTACATTGTAATTTCAAGCCTGGGAGTAACAAAGTAAGCTATTTTTAGTCGAAGAATACACAATTACTTACCTAAGGTGACTGCTATGCTATTTGCCGTGGTTTTGTTGTGGGTTTTTTTTTTTTTTTTGTTCGTTTCTGCTTTTTAATACGAGTTTACAAAACAGAACACCAGAGGCAATGTACACTTCCCAGCATTATTCAGGAAAAGTGTAGGCACAGTACAGGCAATATCTATGCTTCCACATGTATCCTTCCCAATTTACATCTGCTCCCTGCCCCACAGGAGGGACTGAGAAATTAGGTATCCCACTAAAACCACCTGAAGCGACAGAGAAGGCAGCTACAGAAATTATCGCTAATTTCAATAAATGGGCATAGGACAGATTTAAAAGACTGAAGTTTTGGAAAAGCCTCATCTGTTTGCATGGACAAGAAAATTGTTTACCATTTTTTTGTCATTGTTCTCTGCACTGCTATTATATACACATTAGCCTAAACAGCAGAGAACTCCATGCAGTGAATTCAGAGCCTGTTTTTTAACATAAACCACACCTTTAGAATGCTTGACACAGTTACCTAAACTAGCACGTAAGATTTGGTAAAATAAAAATCTGTACGAATATTACACCTTTCCTGAAATTATTCCCAAGATTATATATACTTATTTTTCAAATCACACCTAAGACGTGTTTTTACTAATGCAATAAAAATTTTTGAAAACTTGAAATGAAAAAAATGAAGATGCAAGTATTAACACGAGTATGCACGGCTTTACACTTATCGTATAGCAGCTCACTATATATATAGCTTGCAGCTAGTGCAGCACAAGGCACAGGATTCCTTATGAACGTGCATGTGATAACAGGCAGCACAGGGTAATTATCAGTGAACAGGACCTCAGGTTTACCATGACTTACTTATGCTGGTGATGAAATATATTACACTCAACGTAGTTTTGCATCTTTGGAGAATGAGAATACAGAGCCATAGAAATTGATCCCATTATGGAATATCCTGGCCACAGTCATACACATTCACAGTGGATGCAGACAAATAAGAGATATGCTCTTATACTTTTATATATATGCACACATAAGGATATATACATACAAATGTGTCGCATACATAGTGTGACAAAAGTATGTGTATATATATCTGCAGATAAGTGTATGTGTATATATACACACATATATATGCAGATATAGATACATATACTTTTGTCATGTTATTCCAAATACTGTTATAAGGAAAGGCTGTTTTTCACTAATTAGCTATCAACTTGATAGAGAGAAAGCTCAGTCAAACGTATCCCACTAACACTTCAAGCCAAGCTCTTCCATTTTCCATTCATAAAGATGTTTTGCTTATGCTTACTAAAATTACCTAAATTTAATGTCAGTGCTTTAAAATTGCTTTTGTAATTAATGAATTAGATTTGCTTACCTGCTTACTATGTTACTGCTGTTAGTGTGTGAGGTCTAGCATAAGCAAACTAGGAACTCATTTCTTCAATCACACGTGTTGTTTTCATGACTTTGGACAGGGTTTAGACAACCTAACGCACAGCACCCAGGGAAAAGAGGCATGGGGGTGCTACCTCAAGTGTTCCTGCTGGGGTGCATAAGGATGTCACACTGGGAGCACCTGAGACTGACCACCTATCAGAGGTAGGAAATTCTGTATCTAAAGTTGAGCCATTAGAAAAGCCTCTTTTATGTGTTAATTTCCCAATTAGCTTTTGTCAAACATCTGCCATCTCCTTCACTTGGATGAAGAGGCTTACGCTCATAACACCCATCTGCACGTGCAGCATCCACTGAGGATCCTGCTTGCTTATACTGTGTTTGCTTTTACCATATTTGGTCTTCCAAACACCTTACTTCATGTAGTATGATAGAAATGTAATTTTGACCACTAATGTGTTTCAATGGCCAGTGATTTCAGTGGAAAGATCTGCCTATTTACGCAGCTACAAAAGTAAGAATAAATACTGTGTTACCCCTAGGACCAAATAAAAAAAAAAAACCTCAGACATGCTGCATCTGTTGCCATTTCCAAAATCCAGATGTGTATTTCTGATCCTTTGCAGTTAACATTTCCATTTTAGACTGAAGTTGTTACATAAACTGTATAATAATCTCGCATAATTTTTCCAAACATGCCGTATATAGCAAACATACATGCTATGCTGCATAGTTACAAAGAGAGTGATTTTAACAGATATTCACATTTACTTAAAAAGAGTTTGTGTGGTATTTATTATTGATTTATTCATTAACCTCAGAAACCAAAAACTCATTCACTCCACGACTTTTAGTTTCAAAAGAATCCTATCTTGAAATCCTCTAAAATGATTCCAGGAAGAAGCTTCAGAAATGAGCTTCTAATCTCAGTTGTGATGTGGCCTAAGGGCAGCAAAGGTTTATCACAAGTAGCAGCAGCAAACTTGCGGAAGGACTGGCGCTTTTCTTTCTTGGGCACGTGCACTTAGTGGTTAATGTTGAACAACCCATACAGAACAAAGTGAAACCTTCAAAAGTCTGAGCTTGGATGGGTCTACAGTTTTCTAATGCTTGAAAACCAGAGCAAATTAGGTCTTGTTTAATTAAGATTACAGTAAACACTGACCATCAGCTTGAACAGTTAAATCTATGAGGTGTGTTCTTACAAAGAGAGAAAATTATTTAAATTCCAGGCAGTTTCTCTTTCAGAGAGATTTATTAAAATCACATCCCATCCGCTTAATTGATATTGGAGGAAACAGACAAGCAGTCTGAAAGGCAGTCAGAATTACAAACAGACTGAGTTTTACTCACACGAGCAACCCACTGACTTCAGTGCTGTGCATTGCAGGTATTTGGGGACAGGAAGGTTTTGCTGAATGGTTGGTTACTATGTTGAATTTAAACATGAAATTAGATTGAGATGAAAGAAGAATACCAGACATTTAATTATGTGCCTAGATGGAGAGAGAAAAAAATTAAGCCTTCTATGTGAATTTCTCTTCTTTCACTAAAAGAGCCACCCTTCTCTAAACAAAAATCATGTGTGAGTAAATTAATATCAAGAAGAGCTTTTTACCAATGTTAGATAAAACAAGTAAACTTTACTGTATTTTTAATTCAGAGCCACTTTTAGTAATCCTTGCATGCATTTAAAATCCATATTTAATGTGAATATCAGCCTCTAAGAACCTTTATAGGGAACAACAGACTTCATTAGCAGACCTCTTTACTATTTTTAATGAAACTGCTTTAAAACAAAGTAATCAATTGATTATGCTATACAAATAAATACCTTTTTGCTTTTACCATTTGCTCACTGACACAGTATACCACCAGGGAAAACAGTACAAATGCTTTCCAAGTATCAAAGAAGACAGAGAGCCTGGACACTGGGCTTAAGGAACTCACCTGACACAGTCTACTATATTTCATTTGTCTACAAGAAGAAAATGAAATGACAAAATGCTGTCAAGCCTTGAAACAAGCAAATGGAAAACATTTTTTTCTGGAAACCCTTTTCAGGGAGGCAAAATAAATAGCCCAAACTAAAACATAAATAAAACCTCAAACCACTGTTTGCCTTTTCTGCCTTCTCAATAACTATGATTTTTTTCTGTGGAAAGTAATTTCATTTTCTGTCAACTTCAAGCTGAATCGCAGGTATTTTTTGACAAACTGCTGAAAGCAGATGAGCTTCACTCTGTTATTTATTTAGGGAAAATAAAAAATATTTGTGCTTATGTCAAGGTCTAGCAAACAGCTATCAAAGACTCTGGTCCAGATGTCATGTTTACCTAGTGTCAGGTCCTGTTATATGAAAGATCTCTAACATACATGATTTAAGTGTGTTAAATAACATGAGTTCAAAGTTTTCATGAATCTGAGAGAATCATATAAGATTCTAAATTGTAGTTTTGCTGATCACTTCATGTTATACTATAACTATGACATTACTTGCAGGAGCTAAAAATGCAGACCACCTACTATAGCTTGTGTTGATGATGGATAGTTTGGCAATTTTATATAAGACACAATAATGTGACCTGAACACCGTTAGGAAATTCTCTGTTAAGGAAAATTTATTGTTACTGACTTTGGTGACTGAAATATTATTGCTATCTGCTGCGGCAAAACCAACACTCCCACACTGGACAGATGGTTTACTGAAAAAGCTGAAAGGAATAAAGAAACAGTGGAGAGGTTTCAGCTAGAGGAAAAAACACTGCTAAGAAATAGGTATTAACTAATGAAATATATATATATGGACACTGGGACTATTTATAATGAACAGGAAATTTTATGAGAGAAACTTTGTGTCAGAATGTTATGTTTTTAATCACATTGATTATTTGTTCTAAATAATGCTCTAAACCATGGAATCATAGTTATGTTTTAAAGCATTTTAGTTTGCTTCCAAGTGAAAAATTGGCATAGTTGGTCAGAAAGCAACATTTTCAGTGTGTTTGTTTATTTAATTGTATTACAGAATGGAAATTCTTAACAGTTGATATTCGGGGATATCCTTTCATACTTACAATTTGATCAAAGCATAAAAGCATATGAAGAGTGCCAGTAATTTATTAAGGAATGGATCTCTTGCCAGGGAGGTGAAGAGCTCTGTGAGTGCCATTTTTATAAATTATATTTCTTTAATATAATTGTGAGCAAAATACTGTGATACAGTTGAAAAGGAATATTTTTTACCCTAATGGAACACCTTGGTAATAACTCAGACTAAATGGGAAGATGCTTTGTTTCAACATGTCACTGGAAATATTTGTATAAACACTACATTTCATTATTCCCTGGTACACTTAAAGTCACCCTTTCCATATGTTTAAAAGTGCAGGTTTAGTAACCACTAGGTGGCACAGCAGTTATTCAGAAGCAACAGTCTGGACTTTGGAACAAAATCTGAACGAGTCTCTCAGAAAGCCTACGTCTTATACATGGAAATTATAACCAACCAAATTAGATCTATTCCTTCATAGGCACGGCAGCTAAAAGAAATGCATGTCATTCAAATATTGTTCTGAAGCAAACTAGCAGCCAAATTACCAAAACCTGTGTCTTGTGCTGCAGCCTAACTTCTTGTTTTCCTGGAACAGACACATCTGATAGTCCTGACGGAATTCTGTAACTTAATCAGAATGGTCCATTCCAAACTCTGACCCCCTGTACGCATGCTGGCAGGAATTTTAAAGTCTCTGGGAAATCAAAGATATCAGGCACTGTGGGTTTTAATGCACAAGAGCAATTATTCTTTATTCAGATAGAGATAAGCAAATAAATAATGCTCCAACACTATAATATTTTTTAGGGTTTGTTTGCAGGGTTGTGGGTTTTTTTTGTTGTTTGCTATTTTGAGTTACATAGCAAGATAAATGGAGACATGCCCAATGAAAATAGTCTTGGCAGAGGGAGGAGGTGGTAACAAAAAGTTTATTTTGAGTTATTCTACATAAATGCCTATTGGTAATCCTTGTGGCAGCGTCCTTTTCTTACCAGTATTTCACAAGGTTGCTATATATTTGTTTGTCTGAATATCTGTTTTTCTGCCTACCTGAAATATATCTGAAGAGTTGAAGTATTTGAACTTCAATCTTAAAAAATCAGTTCTAGTGTAAAGAATACACATTCACAAACTCTCATTTTATTCAGTGTGAGAATGGACCTGCCCCAGCAATTAATCACAGTTGCAGAGCAGAGCACGGGTATCTTTAAGACTCTTTGGCCTTATGGTTGTAGGAGGTTATGTAGTAAAGGAGGAATAAGGCTGAGCAGGAAAAAGGAAGGACTCGTGGTTGAGTGAGTTGAACGTGAATCTCAAGCGTATTCCTAATTCTGTCACAGGGTTTCCACACCCTACAGGAGTGACTTAGGCAGATCTTTAAAATAATACCACCTACCTTTAATACTGAATTTAGTAACTCACAGGAATTCCTCAACTTTTGTATGTGCAGTTTTGCAAAATGAACAAACTGGAAATACGTCTTTGCAGGTTTTTGTCTGCATGTTTCTAAAATGTTTAAAACATTCAATCAACAAAAAAGATATTTTTAGTTCAGAAACCATATACTCATCTATTACACTACAAGTCTTCTCCTGACTATCTAGCTAACACACTCATGGTACTCTGCACTCCCTCCCAGTTCCTGTTTCTGAGAATGCATGCATTCTGACACGGCAAATAGAAAGACATGGAGATATAATTACATTAGCTGTAAAGGTTGCTATCTGAGTAACAGCATTTTGCTTCTAAAATAAGGAAGTATAGTGGACACGATTGTTCGCATTTGCTCTTTCAAGCCTATAAAACCTGCATTTTGCAAATCCATTACAGTCTAGGATAATCAACAAAAGACTTAAAATCAGGAGTCCTAGCTGTATTCAAAGGAAAACATTTCTCCCAGCTTTGACAACGCTGTTCAAAAGGCAAGTAGAATATGCAACTTCCAGAAAGAAAGTGGAAAGCTAGAAGAAAGAGATTCTGCACCTAGAAAAAAAATCTCCTGCCCTGAAAGGTCAGAGGAATTTTAATACTTGAACTAAGAATAGGAATGCATGCTGCATGTGGTTTCACCAAGTCCCATTGCCCAAAAAAAGAAATATTAATGCTTCATTAAGTATTAAGTATGCCCTTCAATTCATCTGTCTTTATCTTCCAGCCACCTCAGTTTTGTGCCAGTGAGCTGTAGTTCCAGTTAGCTGTAGGTCTGTCTGACCAATTTTTTTTTAGGATCAGAAAATAATTCCCTATTAGGTTGCCATTGAGGAGGGTATTTTGTTTGTTCTTTTTTTAACCTTTCTTGGCAGTCCCATAGTGATACTTGTGGGTAAAAGCTCTTAGGACTGAGAAGTCTTAATTAGGTAAGTATCTGCAGCAGTCCATGGACAGACTCCAGATGAGGTAAATGGATTTTGGATTTCTGCTGGTGGACATCAGAGCAAAGGACAAACGGAAACCTCAGTTGCTGCCTGGTACCTCCCATTTCTTGCAGGATGAAGGGTTAACTGTACAAGGGCCAGTGTGGGCTCTGCCTCATATGTGCCTGCGTGACCTGGGCAACAGCTCCCAGAGATGTTTTAAATTCAGAATTCCCAGTTTGCAGGACTTGTGAGCTGGTTCCCTGTGTTTGGAGAGGAACTTGTACTGTAGAGTTACTCTGTCCTAAAAATCCTGCCCTGTGGGTCAGGGGATGATCTTTGGAGAGGAAAAGGTGCAGTTAGGGTTTGCACCCAAGGCTGGTGCACTGGGGGGAAAGTGAATAAACTGTATGTGCTGGTGAATGCTTGTGTATTAAAAGTTCTTCGAGCCCTGCATGAAATTTAACTGTACAAACGACAACAATCTGGATGAAGATAGAAGGAACACGGTTTATAAAATACAGTGGAAGTAGTGACAGAAGGTAAAACAACTGAACAGGTAGAGCATGGTAAAAAGATTATTAAGATGCAATCTGATAACTCCTTATGGGAACCTGAAGTCAGCATGGAAAGCAGAGAGGGCATGCAGGCAATCATCTCTTTTGGGGTAAGGATTTTTATATCTCAAAGTAGCAACAAAATCACTTAAAATAAAAAGACATTTCCATTAGTTGGAGGAGCAATTCTCTTGTCATCAGTCTTCCCTCTTCCTATAGTAGTCCTCATGGCTTCATCTAAGAAAGTGAGGCGATTACAACCACAGCTATAGGTAGGGGTCCAGGTATAATGAAGATGTCAAGTACAGCTGGGGCTTGTAACCCTCTTCTAGGTAAGCATGTTCACTGATGAATTATTCAAAATTAAGCAAGAAAAATAATTGCTTGACAGCTGCTGGAAAAAATGCCACTATCCTAAAGAACCTAAAGAATTTTTGTTTGTCACAGCAGAAGTACAAGTTCAAAGAGTAGGAAGGGAAGAACAAGAGTTCTGTTAATAATATCAGATTTTTACAGATCAAGACACACAAATTGGCATATATTATAAACAAATCAATGTCTTATATGTGTGACAGCAAAAGTGCCATCGATGACCTTAGTGAAGAGAAGGAAGAAGCCACACTGCCTCCCAGACTTGCAGGAATCCCACACCTTGTGTTAAATAAATAAATTTAAAAAATCCCTCACCCAGTTACTTCAGTTTTACACCATTTCAGCTGAGACTGAGATCTGATCGCAGATGCCTGCTACAGTAGCATGAAGAACAGAGCTAAAAGGAGCATCAGGTTTCCAAAGAGAGTGGGAGTTACAAAGGAGCCAGTGACTCAGTGCAGGGAGCAGAGGCAACGTAATGCCAGATAAACACGTGAGCCTTTGAGTCAGGTCCTTCTTCCTGTTGCGCCAGCTACTGCAGAGCAAGTGTCCGAGCAAATCCACCATGCTTGCTCCTGAAGTAGTCATTGCACGAGACCTCTTCTATTCAGTACTGTTTTACGGGAGAAAGGAGGCGGGGAAAAATCAGTCTCAGTAAAGCCAGAAGACATTAAAAATGACAGGCAAGAAAAAGAAAAGCAACTTGTTCCCAGGCCTATCCTCGCATCAGTGTGTTGCCATAGCAGAAGAATGGCACAGATAAGCTGTGGCCTGTCTGATATACTGATGCCCCCGGTGATACCAGCAGGCAGCTAACAGACCCGGCCTGGTGCTGGCTGCGCTGGGAGCCCCAACAGCTCCTTGCTGCTTGGGAGGCAGCGCCCACTAAAAGGGAGCAAGTGTACAGTATTTTAATAAGCCCATGGTCACAAGGAAAATACACTGCCTGGATTCTTCTGTAGGCACATAAAATTTGGAGGGAGAGGGCATGTGGAAGGACACTGGATATGGTTTCAACTCAAACAACTCTGCTGAAATACGATAAGAGACTGGAGTCCACATCCTGGCTGGTTTCCTTATCTTTTCTCTTTAAGTGACATTCTTATTTTAGTAATAACTATTAATTTTCATGGGTCAGTGTGCTGGGTTCAGCCA
>NW_010232995.1:0-345 GCF_000690775.1 Eurypyga helias | reverse complement strand
TCATTTGTGTCTTAATCTCACTGGGTGTAACAGCGAATCTCCCCCTTCCCAGGATAACCGGGCCGGGACAGAAGGAAATTGATCAAGGCATCCAAAACCATTCAAGGTGTGATGGCGTCAAAATAAAGCAAAAATCAGTTTGGAAGACAGACATTTCAGACTCTGCTTTTGCTGGAAGTTATTCCAGAACATCCACAAAATTGCAAGCTCAGAGCTGAAAGCAAGTATTGGGGCTGACCTGAAGGTTTCCCTCCTGTTTTGACAGAAACCAGTGGGTGTGCTGCCTCGACCAGGCTGGAGCGCAGTGTCTGCACAGCAGCTGGTAGGAGGCTGTTTGGGGTTTGC